>NC_059366.1:37980000-38080000 GCF_019703515.2 Myxocyprinus asiaticus
AGGAACTCACCGGTTGTCCAATAGGCCCAGTGGGTCCAAGCTCTCCTTGTTCTCCTCGCTCACCCTGAACAAAGACATTTACAGTCAGATAACATGCTCCTGTGCACTTTAATGAAAGGTTATTGGTCAGTTCACCATCAACCTACCTGTCTGCCTGTAGATCCCATAGTGCCAATGAGGCCTTGTTGTCCAGCATTACCCTGTAATCAGAGTGTGTATATCATAAGTTGATCATAATGACACAAAGGGAGATTTAGAACTGTGCATGGCATTGTGATGTAGTTTTTTAAAGCTGCAGTGTGTAATTATGGTGCCACTATGGCAATAACTGTTTTCAAACAGATTTCTGGTTCATATATTTCCGGTTCATATCTGAAATCTAATTCGCAATTGCATTCAAATGCAAAAAGGTGCATTGAGGCAGCACACCATGTTTGACGTCACTGACGTCAAAACATCATTGGTTCTTGCATGTGTTGTAACTGAATGCAACATGACAGTTTATGTGGAAAGAAGCATGAGATTTGAGAATTCCAGCAGAGCGGAACCTTTTACATGAATTATCAGTCATACGAACAACTTTCATTCTTATATACTTTTTGGAGCAGATTTGGCACTATGAACTGTCACTGTACAGGAAAGAACTGAAGATTCTTCAAAAATCCCCCTTATGAGTTCCATTGGGGGGGGGGGGGATAACAGCATATGGGTGTGGAACAACGTGAGCGTATATTAAAAAAATTTAATCATCTGCATATCTGCATTTTTTGCCTCATTGAGCTGATAAAAGTCCTTGTCAGTTCAACGTATTAAAAATCTGATGACTTTGCAACTAGCAACGATAAATTCAGCAACATCTCTCACCTTTTCTCCAGATGCACCTTTTGCCCCTGGGCTTCCTGGCAAACCCTACAGACATGAGAGGTTCGATAAATATGAAAACAAGAAGAAACTGAAATACCCTCTCTTTGCTCTGTAAGTTCAAAGTAAAATCCTAGAGGGAGATTTCAACCGTAACAAAATTAATGATGATGTTAATAAATCATGAAGTGCTCACATCATACCAGTGTTTGATACTTTTAAAAGTTGTATGTAATCTTGCCCTGCCATGTTATGAGTCAGATGCAATGCTTTCAAATCGAAACAAAATTGAATTTTCAACTCCTGCTATAGTGAGCTTTGAGCTTTATAGCTTTAAAGAAGACAAAATGAACAAGAAATTACAACAAAAGGTCAAATTGTAAGATTTTTTCGAAGAGGCCAATGTGGATGAGATGCATAGTGCATGAGACAGCTATACATACTGAGTAGTTAGGAATATAAAAGTATGAGTGTAGAGTAGTAAAGTTAGACTTTTTCGTAGGTTTCCTAAATCATTTATCAGTGTCGCTTGCAGATGCAAAGATGTTATGAGAGGGCCCCATGTGATTGCCCAACCTGCTGCACCAGAGTGGTTCCACCAATGTAGAATGAATCTTATGTTGAATTGTTTGTTTTGACCTTCTTCACAGTTCACAGTCATCATAACGATTAATAGATTGAATGATTTTTGCTTTTTAATTTTTCCACATAAAAACTAACAGGAAGTCCTTGAAGGCCAATCTCCCCTGGGGCTCCAGCCTTTCCAGTGCTTCCCTGTAAAAGATCCAAATTTCAGTTATTACTACTATTACACCACACTTTTTACATGGCTATGGTTAAGAGATCACAGTCAGTTTCTGCAGTTCCTACCTTAGCGCCTGGAATGCCAGGGATTCCCTCACGTCCATACACACCTGGCAAACCCTGGAAAGAGACACAAATCAACAGTGCTGTTTGGACATATACAGAAGTTTGGTCTAGTAACAAATGCTTGTATCCATAACAAAAGGTACCAATATATACAGTATTTATATATATGGGGACGCACACTATCTCCTTTTGGGCCAGGAAGACCAGTGATACCTCTCTGCCCTTGAGGTCCCTGCAGAAAGAGATTATTTTCATTAAAAACAGAAACAGTCAAACAATCATAGTCCTAATCTTATCCATAACCCTAACTAAACATACCTTTATGGTCAGATGGAAAAGTTGTAGATCCCCAGCCCTAACCCAAACCCTAAAATCAGATTTGTTGATAAAAATGTTGCTCCAGGACCAATAGACCTTTTTCACAGTAGCGCCATCTTTGATTTTTGATGTGAATGAAAACAAGACTGTGAGGAATAGCTTGTCATACCCATGTCTCAAAGGCTAATTTAAAGGTACACTCGGTAATTTTTTTAATATATCGTCTTGGACTTGCACTGACACCTAGTGGTGTGGATGCAGCATCATTCAAACGCAATCGTTTTCAGTAACCGATGCCATTGTTGAAATTTATTATTCACAGTCAGCCATGATTAACTGAATCCATGAGTGAATGTGTCCAATAACAGAGCGATTACTGAGATTAAGTGAGTAGTATTTGGCTGGTCATGTGATCCTAACATGGCAGCCCCCATGAGGGGATTTAAACAGTTTTTATAAGGTTACTGATACAGCTGGTGTCTTCAACTCATGTGAGTGCTCATGATTTTACATATATTTTTTCAAAATTACTATTCATTTCTTTGGGAGTAAAACATTTTTAATGAGGAAAAAAATACTGAGTGCACCTTTAATTAACACATATTTAATTTTTCATTTATTTTTGTACTTTTACGATGATGCAGTTGATGATGATTTTACACATACCTGTTCACCTTTAGGGCCAGTTTCTCCCATCACGCCCCTCTGGCCACGATCCCCCTGAAAAAAGGAGACACACAACTCAGATCTGCACTAGTGAGGCTCACCCTTTGGCCCGTGTTAGTCCTAATGCTCCAGTATAGTGATGGGGATGCTATACTGCAAAAAAGCAATACAGTATCTTTTGGATAAAACATTAAACCGAGGTCCTGACTCTCTGTGGTAATTTAAAATCCCAGGGCATTTCTTCAAAAGAGTAAGGGAGTAACCCCATTGTCCTGGCCAATTTGCCTCCATCTATCATGGCTTCCTAATAATACCCTATACATATAAATTGGCTACATCACTGTACTCTACCCTCCACCAACAGCGGGTGTGTGGTGAGCTGTCGCATCATCCAGGTGAATGCTGCACACTGGTAGTGGTTGAGGAGATTCCCCCGCTACGATGTAAAGCATTTTGAGTGGCTTTATAAATGTAAGGAATTATTATTAATATTATTAACATCTATTTCTGGTTTATTACACCCAGGGCTCAACAAGTCTTGTAAGTTATGCCAGTAACTGCACCAATGCCAGCAGACACCTAAACAGAATTTTAAACTGTAAATATTAGGTCATTTTTCTGCTTCTTGACTGTTAACAGTTTAAGATTACTTAGTTTTCTTTTGAAGAAACTGCACAGGCAGTTTTTAGTGAACTTAACATGGCCCCTGCTACACCCTGAGGTCCCGGGTCCCCATCAACACCTCGAGGCCCCTATAAATAATAATAATAAAATAATACTTTTCATATAATGCCAAAAAAAAAAAAAAATTCTGTAAAACTGTATTTAAGTTATTTTTTAATGATTAGCTTTTCATTTCTGTTCCTAAATCATTAGGAACCCTATGTTAGGAATCCCCACCTCCTATTTAAATAGTAAATATGTCAACACAGGAAGAAAATGTGTTCATCAAACAGTTTGATGGGGTCTTTAATCAATTATCATCTTACCATTTCTCCTTTAGAGCCCATCATTCCAGTGGCACCTCGAATTCCCTGTGGACCCTGAGAGCACAGCATAGAAACAAGGCTTTCAGACAGAAGATAAATACAGGTGCATCTCAATAAATTAGAATGTCGTGGAAAAGTTCATTTATTTTAGTAATTCAACTCAAATTGTGAAACTTGTGTATTAAATAAATTCAGTGCACACAGACTGAAGTAGTTTAAGTCTTTGGTTCTTTTAATTGTGATGATTTTGGCTCACATTTAACAAAAACCCACCAATTCACTATCTCAAAAAATTAGAATATGGTGACATGCCAATCAGCTAATCAACTCAAAACACCTGCAAAGGTTTCCTGAGCCTTCAAAATGGTCTCTCAGTTTGGTTCACTAGGCTACACAATCTTGGGGAAGACTGCTGATCTGACAGTTGTCCAGAAGACAATCACTGACACCCTTCACAAGGAGGGTAAGCCACAAACATTCATTGCCAAAGAAGCTGGCTGTTCACAGAGTGCTGTATCCAAGCATGTTAACAGAAAGTTGAGTGGAAGGAAAAAGTGTGGAAGAAAAAGATGCACAACCAACCGAGAGAACCGCAGCCTTATGAGGATTGTCAAGCAAAATCGATTCAAGAATTTGGGTGAACTTCACAAGGAATGGACTGAGGCTGGGGTCAAGGCATCAAGAGCCACCACACACAGACGTGTCAAGGAATTTGGCTATAGTTGTTGTATTCCTCTTGTTAAGCCACTCCTGAACCACAGACAACATTAGAGGCATCTTACCTGGGCTAAGGAGAAGAAGAACTGGACTGTTGCCCAGTGGTCCAAAGTCCTCTTTTCAGATGAGAGCAAGTTTTGTATTTCATTTGGAAACCAAGGTCCTAGAGTCTGGAGGAAGGGTGGAGAAGCTCATAGCCCAAGTTGCTTGAAGTCCAGTGTTACGTTTCCACAGTCTGTGATGATTTGAGGTTCAATGTCATCTGCTGGTGTTGATCCATTGTGTTTTTTGAAAACCAAAGTCACTGCACCCGTTTACCAAGAAATTTTGGAGCACTTCATGCTTCCTTCTGCTGATCAGCTTTTTAAAGATGCTGATTCCATTTTCCAGCAGGATTTGGCACCTGCCCACACTGCCAAAAGCACCAAAAGTTGGTTAAATGACCATGGTGTTGGTGTGCTTGACTGGCCAGCAAACTCACCAGACCTGAACCCCATAGAGAATCTATGGGGTATTGTCAAGAGGAAAATGAGAAACAAGAGACCAAAAAATGCAGATGAGCTGAAGGCCACTGTCAAAGAAACCTGGGCTTCCATACCACCTCAGCAGTGCCACAAACTGATCACCGCCATGCCACGCCGAATTGAGGCAGTAATTAAAGCAAAAGGAGCCCCTACCAAGTATTGAGTACATACACAGTAAATGAACATACTTTCCTGAAGGCCAACAATTCACTAAAAATGTTTTTTTTATTGGTCTTATGATGTATTCTAATTTTTTGAGATAGTGAATTGGTGGGTTTTTGTTAAATGTGAGCCAAAATCATCACAATTAAAAGAACCAAAGACTTAAACTACTTCAGTCTGTGTGCATTGAATTTATTTAATACACGAGTTTCACAATTTGAGTTGAATTACTGAAATAAATGAACTTTTCCACGACATTCTAATTTATTGAGATGCACCTGTATATAGCCACTTGATTAAGGAAATGTAGATTATATTGAAGAAATTTAGATTAGGCAGATGAAATTATCAGTGAATGGACGTACAGATGGACCTTGAGATCCAGCATCTCCAGGGCCCCCCTGATCTCCCTCCACACCCTAAAAAAAGAAGAAACTGTTATTTAATGTAAAACATCTACACATCAACAAACACTGTCTGTCAGTCTCTGCCTGAGATCTTACAAATGCTCAGAACTGATGAGTTGCTATAGCAGATGATGCAAGAGAAATGTTCATTATAAATAAAATAAATTCAGTTCAGAAAAGTCTGATCAGTTAGGAAAGACATAGTACACTAAGTCAGAACAGTCTGAAGGTCTGTGCCGAGTTTGGTTGATCTTGCTTGAAAGCCCTAGGGGGAGTAACTTTTAATAACTTTGGTCTTTGTATAGGGATTTTGGCTCTATTTGGATGAGGCAGTTCTGGCTTTGTAGATTGTTTCAGTAGGATGCTGTTTTAGAAGGCCTATGTATGCAGTAGACTGTGAGGTAGCTCACTAGGTTTTGGAACAGAGCCCATGTCACCATTTGGAGAAGATGGTTTTATTCTGGCTGAACTCAAATCCCTCATCATTTGTCATGCACCAGTGGAGTGTAATTCTTATACTGAGCTTTAACAGACAGTGTTTTAAAACTTCCTCCATATTAATTCAGTCAGAGTGTCTTATTGTAAATGAGGCTCTGTAATTGTCTCTGAAAGGTCAGAGTCTGAGAAAAATGTCTCAAATATGACATTTTCTCATTAAAACAGACTATATTGCTCAATTTATTTTTATATTCACTCTGTAGAAGTTCATGACACATGCTGACCTCAAACACACACACACCCACCCACCCACCCACATACATATACACACACACACACATGCTGGTGCGGCTATCCTTATCCATAGACATAATGGTTTTTGTATTGTACGAACTATAGATTCTATCCCCTAACTCTAAACTTAACCCTCACAAAAAAAACTTTCTGCATTTTTACATTAAAAAAAAAATAAATAAATAAAAATACATTGTTTAGTATGTTTTTTAAGCGATTTAAATTATGAGGACACTAGAAATGTCCTCATAAACCACATTTATAGCATAATACCCTTGTAATTACTAGTTTGTAACCTAAAAAAAGTCCTCGTAAACCATCCAAACCTGCACACACACACACACACACACGTACACAAACTCTGAGGGTTCTGATTCCACCTCTGTCAGTGAGATTGTATAGTATCAGATTATGTGTAAACAATATCATGTTCTTACCTTATGTCCTTGTTTACCAGGCACTCCGGCTTCTCCTTTCACTCCTTTGTGACCCTGACAGTGGAGCATGCAGCTTTTAAGATCTCAAATGAATTGTGACTACATGGAAAATTGGTAAAAAAAAATAAATAAATAAATAAAATAAAATAAAGAAATAGTGAAAGCAAAAAATGCTGAAAAAAATAAATAAAAAATGTTGACCAGTCACAGCACCTAAAATATACACTTCCCTATGGCCGTCACTTTATTTTAAAAAGTGGTGGGAACAGTTTGGGGGGTGCTAGTTGTGATGTCATGAAACTAATGAATATTAATTAGGTTATGCACAGATCATTTTAAATTATCTTTTAATGTTTTGAAAAATAGTCATTCTTAATGACCAATTCAAGCACTCTAACAAATATTTCACATATTTTATTTGATAACTTTATCCCTGTACCTGCCACTGTTAGTCCTGGGATTTTGTTAGTAAGTGGATAAATACATGGATCAGCAAACTTTTATACACGATGACTGATTGGTCTTGTCGTTAAAACTTTCGCCACTAATACAAGGAGTTCCAGATTCTAATCTGACCTAATACAACTTTTTATTTTAATAAACCAAGACTGCATCTTTACATCAGTGGATGCATATCATGAGTCGGGACACATTTCTTTGTATTTTGCTTTGCAATTTAACTGAAATAGTGTGCAAGCTGCGGAACGGCATAATGCTACACACTCTTACAGAGAAATCATAAGGATTCATACGACTTTTCTAAATTTGGCTAATTCATATGATATCGTACGACTGCACTCGTATGAATTCATACGAATTTCACTACAGCCAATGACGTCGCTGGACATCGTTTCCATCTAATACATAACAATTACCTGATTCTGTCATACACAACAGCTTCCTATCATTTTTACACACTCTACTGATTGGTTAGGTTTCGATAAGGGGTCTGGGCATAATATTAATAAGCATGTCCTTAACGCCTCATGCGCAAAACTCGCGCTTACTTCCGCATTAGACATCCAGGCATTTGCACGTGATGAAATCGTACAAATTTATACGAACGAACACGTACGAAAACATACGAAATAGCCAACTCTTAAAATATGTACGAATTTTCATGAGATTGGGTTGCATAATGAGAGGGTGTCTGTGTACACTAGAGAACATTGCCGCTGTCACCTGTCCCTCAATGTCACTTATAAAAGCTGCAACGAGCACTCATCATAACATTCAAAACAACATATTCCAGCGCCATATCGCCACTTATTATAATGAAACCTGATGAAAAGCTATATCAAAAAGTGGTGGGGACAAAACTGGCTAAAGCAAAATGTGGCAGGGACATGTCCCACCTGTCCCACCCACAAATGATGCCTACTCACTTCCCCTTTTCATTCATTGATGTTTTTACCTAAAATCTTTATGCTGATATAAGGACAAAGGTTTATGCATCTGCTGCCCATGCATATTGTTTTTCTTTAAGTTTTGTCTTATTCAGCATATTCCATAGATATTAACATATTTTATTGCTTTCTAAAAGTAAACTCACCTTCATGCCAGGCAAGCCAGGATAGCCAGGTGCACCAGGTGGGCATGCATTAGGGCACTTAAAATCAGAAAAGACAATTTAGAGTCAGATTACAGTATGTAGTCGATCAAACCATTTCTAATACGGTCATCTCAGGATACTTTACACAAACTTTTTGGGTATGAAAGCATAGATGTAGAAAACAATATGTTTTTCATATGGTGTGCAACAATGTTTGGCAAACCATCTCTCTCTAAAGACCTCTCACCAGTTCCATAGTTCCACCCAGCATTCCTGCAGCACCCTGTAAACACACAGGATTCACTTTTAGATCAATTCACACTAAATTTGAAGAAAATAAAGAGTAATAAGTTGATTATGGAAGTAGTCTTATCATCCTATTGTTTCATAATCATCAATAGTTGCTCTTCATGATGTTCCTAATTAGCCTGTTTATAAATGTGTACAAGCATAAAGGAATATGTTGTTATTTGCAGGAGCTATTTTTTATTACATACATACATACATATATATATATATACACACACACACACGTTTTATTCATTTAACTTTGTTAAACATTACTCCATTCAATTTGATGGAATTTTGTTATGAAATTGACATTTTTTTTTTTTAAAAGTGTATATATAAGCTGGGTTGCTAAAGACCTAAGTATGTAATAATGTTTGGTGAAACACTCATGCATTTAAGGGTTAAATAATGTTTTTTTACTTGAATAAAGCCAGTTAATTTAGATGTTACCACATGAAGCACATTTTTTAGGTTACTGTAAGTTTTTAGATGATCTGAAAACACTCTACAGTGTAGAGGCAAACTATTGCAGCAAATCCAAAAGATTTAGGTTAATTTGACACATTTAGAGGTCACAGTTTAGAGTTTAAAGCTCATTCACATTTCCTACAGTGTAATTCTCAAAATATGATGCTGATATTCACACGGGGCCCTGCTGGTCCACAGGCTCCCTGTGGCCCTCTCACACCCATGGCTCCCTGATATACAGAGAGACAAATCGCACTCATTTGTTGCATAGACACCATTGCATTTTTTTCTAACATCCCTCAACTTTTTAATATTTAACACACATGCCCTTAAACTTATCTGCATGGTATGAAATGCAATTGCTAACCAGCTGAGAATATTCTTCATAAACAAAAACAACTATTTTGTGACAATTCAATACAGGAGTTGAAGTGTCACTCACAGGGGGTCCCACTTTTCCCAGCTCACCCAGAAGTCCTCCTGGTCCTGGTGGTCCCTGTGCAAACATGTACCAAATTTAAACTTTTGTGCCTAACATCCAAACAAACACGTTTGCTTTAGTTAGGTATCAAATAAAAGAAAAGACACTTACTAAAGGTCCATCAGGTCCAACACCCTATAAAGGCAGAAAGTACTTTTTGCATTAAATTATTTTGTACTTTAACATATTTACTATTTCAGAGATACATTTAGGTGTGAAACATTCATATTTATATTTAGGCAGAGACTAAGTGCAAATAGCGATAGCTGCTATTAAGTGCAAATAGCGATAGATGCTATTTACACTAAGTACAAATAGCAACAGGTGCTATTTATACTAAGTGTAAAAAGCAACAAAAAGCATCTTCTTTGCACTAAGTGCAAAAAGCTTTAGATGCTATTTGCACTAAGCAGATACTGTTACACCCCTGTTTAAATACTAACATACAGTATAGTAGTAGCATCACTGCAGGGTTTTCATTGTGTTTATTTAGAATCCCACAGACACCCTACACCAACCCCTACCCCTAAATATACCTTACAAAAATTAATCATGGTTTTACTACATTAACCATAGGATCACCATTTTATTTTGTAGTAGAATCATAGTAACCTCAAAATTAAACATGGTTACTACATTAACATCATATTACTGTAGTAACACCATGTGTTAATACTATATAAACTGTGTTATAACTGCATCAAAACTATAGTTTCCACCAAAAAACCTGGTTAATACAATATTACTACAGTAAAATCATGGTTAATGGTATAGGAAATATTAAGAGTGGAGACGTGGGAAAAAGTATGACAAAAGGTGGGATTCGAACCCAGATAGCCAACATGACAATGCATCCTTACACCATCATAACACTCTGAGGTGCTACAGCAACATGTGAGGATGCAATTTGTCATAAACTCATCTGTTTCAAACAGACTATGAGTGCAAATAGTCACTCCGTTCTCCATTCTCTTAACCCACTAACGTCTAACCTGTTCAATGTCTCTGCAAAAATTCAAATATGCCAGCCTTCATTATGCCAGCAGTTTACCCCTAAGAAATTTGTCATGGCTGTCTTGAGCTTGGTCTCAGCAATGGTGGGCAGAGTTAGTGTAAATAGCCTTTGCCAACAAGATTGGCTATTTGCACTTAGTGTTATATTTATTGAATATGGAGCACACTGTACAAAAATCACATTGATTTTTATTTATTGTATTCACTTTGCAGCTGTCTACAATGAAGCACGATTACACAGTGGGGTTCAAAAGTCTGAGACAACTAGAGAAAAAGCTTCTAGTCCTTTATGCTTCAACGAATGCATATATGCAAATATGCAAAAATTTGATTAGTGACTTGTAAAGAGTCCACAATATTTCTTCTTTATTTTACATTATAACCTTACTTTGTTATATTTTTTTCCCCAGTATACTTTACAATAAGGTTCCATTTGTTAACATTAGTTAACAAAATTAGTTAACTGAACTAACAATGAACAATACTTTTACAGCATTTATTAATCTTAGATCATGTTAATTTCAACATATGCTGATTTGGGCACATTTGGGCACCTTTTTTTTTTAATCAAAAGATGTATTTGTTAACATTAGTTAATGCACTATGAACTAACATGAACTACAGTAACAATGAACAATTGTATTTTTATTAACTAACATTAAAAAAGATTAATACATTCTGTAAAAAATATATTGTTAATTGTTTGTTCATGATACCTACTGCATTAAATAATGTTAATGAATGGAACCTTATTGTAAAGTGTAACCGAAATCTCTGACATTGGGACCCCACCGTATAACAATGCAGTGTGCACAGATCAGCTTTTTGCCCAACACTTATTTGTGTTTCATTGAATGCAGGGCCTCTGAGATGTTAAAAGATGTCAAGATCAGACTTACGGCCTCTCCTCTGGGTCCAGGTTTTCCAGGTTCACCCTGTTTCAAAACAACAATTACATAAATTCTCTTTTTAGGCTTAAAACCACTTAAAACAATGAACGAAAGATGTTCAAACATACAGAAAAGAGAGGAATAATCAACACAAATGCTACGTTTGAAAGTATAACATGAAAATCACATTAAGCCAGAAAATCTTTATAGGCAGCATGCAATGTCTGAAAACTGGTGAGTTTTACAGGAACCGATGGCGAATTTGACTTGTCCAGATGAGTGAGCATATCACATAGGATTAGGAACTATTGGTCATTTGAAAATACCTTGTACATCATAATTCCTTCTGCAAGGCCAGTTGGTGCTTTGACTTTTAGCCAAGAAAACTGAGAAGCTCATTAGTCAGTCACCTTCTGTCTTGGGGGACCGTCGGGGCCCGGTTCTCCTAAGGGGCCAGGCAATCCCTGAGGAACAGAGAAGTGGGGAAATGTTAAATTATAACACCTTACAATGTTACATGACAATAAACTTAACTTCTCAACTGCCATTAATTTAAAAGGATGTTTTAGGGGCAAGTTAGATTTGCTGTGAGTTTGAAAACATTTTAAAAATGAAACTTTTCTAAATGCAACAAAATTAGTTACATGGTTCACACACCCTTCTGAAAAAATTAAGAAAAACATATTAGACCAGACAAAACTGGTTTTGCTATTCTTAACTAGATTAAGATGGTCTCCCAGCCTGGTCTGGCTGGTCTGCTGACTGGTTTTAGAGGTGGTCAACTAGCTAAACTAGCTGATAACTGTTTTTCAGCTAGTTTAGCTAGAAGACCACCTCTAAAACCAGTCAGCAGACCAGCCAGACAGGCTGGGAGACCAGCTAAGTCCAGCAAAGCAGCTTAGGCTGGTTTAAACTGTTTTGTTCAGTAATAATGGTCATGGGAAACCATGAAATATTAGGGAATTTTGAAATTGTAATTTCCAGAACTGGAAAAGTCATGGAAATTAATGCAATCTTTTTAAGTTATGGAATTTTCAACAGTGAATATAAATGTTTCTAGTTACACTGTGTTCTAAATTTTTTAATTAAAGTTTTTAATGAGTGCAATCTATTTAAAATTATTTTTAAAAATCTTTCTCCAGTAATTGTAGTCAAAAAGTGTGGGGACCTTGTAGTCCTTTTGTAAGAAAACCATAGATTTTACACTTTAACCAAAATCAAGACCACACAATTAGATATTCCACCACACTTGATACCTAAACAAAAACACCTGTCAGGCCTAGTCATTCAACGCCTTAGTTTGTAGATCTTCAGTCTCAGACCAGAGTGGAAATTGTTTTGATCCCTACTTCCATTTTCACAGAGAACTGAATTTAATTAAGTCCAGGCTTTGGATGTCCAGGTTTAAACAAAAACCCTTTTGTCTGTTGAGTAAACCTCTTTTCTGGGTTCTTTCCTTCAATCCTGCATGATAAATTCCCTGCATTTTTGACCCATCTAAGAGCTCCTCCTTCCGCCATTAACAGAGCTCTGGGTCAGGGTCCCTTTTCCAACAGCCTATAAGACTATTTATGTTTTAACATATTATAAAGAAAGTCCAAAAATGTGTTATATGCAATTCCTTACATCAGCTCCAGGTGATCCAGGAAGTCCAGCAGAACCGGGTTTCCCAGGATCTCCATCAGGACCCTTTAGATACAAACCACAGTGTGTAAGAGACAACAGACGTTTGGGTAGTTCACCCAAAAATGAAAATTCTGTCATAATTTACTCGACCGTTCCAACCCCATATTTCCTTCTTTCTTCCGTGGAACCCAAAAGGAAATATATGTTGGTAATTTCTTTCAATACTGTACAACTACGAATAGCGGGAACTTGAGCTTTCAAGCTTCATAAAGGATGCAAAACCACTATAATAATATAATAAAAGTTTTTTCAGGAATCAGACATCATTACTTTTCCCATGAACTCTCATGAACGCATCAAGGAAAGCTAGGGAAGATGCCAAGATTATCAGTGAATAATGGCTTAAATTTCTGTCTGTTCATCACATAAAGTATCGTATGGCTTCAGGAGACTTATATATATAATGTGTGAGTCTTATGGACTACTTTTATTATACTTTGATGTTGTTTTTGAAGCTTGCAAACTCCAAACTCAAGTACGTTCTTAAAAATTTCGCCTTTTGTGTTCCGCAGAAAAAAGAAAGTCATAAAAATATGGAACAACATGAGCGTAAGTAAATGATGATAGAATTTAAATTTTGGGGTATACTATCCTTTTAAAACCTCAATATACAACACAGAATGTTGATATTTACAGCAGAGCCTTCTTCACCAGGATCCCCTCTCTCCCCCTGCAGGAAACAACAACAAACTTTGATCTATACATTTATGCATAATGGATAGCTGTGTTGGTGATGAAATTACAGTTAATATTTCAAATTATGTTCATATTTTAAAAACACAACTCACAGCAATGCCGTCTATTCCAGGCACACCTGGAGGGCCGGGAGAGCCGCCTCCAACCCTCTATACAAAAAGACAAGTGAACAATGCTGTCATATTCCTACTGTGTGTTTAGACTAAAGACTAAATAATCCAGCAAGTAAAAAGTACACCACAAATAATAACCTATACAAAGTTTCAGTTAGATTACTATGTTTAAGCAATTAGTCCAAACACCAGCTGTGTATATATAGACTGCCAATCAAAACTTTGGAGACACCTACTCATTTTTATTCTTACTACTTCCCACATTTTAGACACCCATATTTTAACTTCTTCAAAGTAGCCACCCTTTGTCTAGATTACAGCTCTTAACCAAATTCATGAGGTGCCAACTAAGATGCTTTTTAAACAGTATTGAAGGAGTTCCCATGTATGCTGGACACTTGTTGGCTGTTTTCTTTTTTTTTTTTTTTTTTTTTTTTTACTATCCGGTCCAACTAACTAAAAAAATAAATAAAAAATATCAACAGAATAACATTTTCAATCAAATGTTTAGTCAAGAAATTCATACATAAGCACAATTTATTTTTGTACACAAAGCTAATTTTAAGCAATTAAGCACAAACCTTTAGATCAAAAGGATTTTAAGATTATGAGAAACACACATTCAGTCAAATGTGTCCAAACTTGTCAGTGGTAGTGTATACTGTACAGATCATATTTCTACAGACAAGAAAACATGCATGAAAGACAATTCTCCTTATTGCATTTGTGATTACATTAAGAATTTTGTTACTTTATGTTATGCTGTTTGCTCTCTCTTCACTCTTTTCCATTTAATACGCTGAATTACTTGAGTTCACCTCAAATTCTGTTTCAGATATCTGAAAGTAAAAGAACAAAGAACGGTTGCATTTACCTGCGCCGTGCAGATGAAGGTTATCTCCAACAAAATCAATAAAAACAGCCCATGCACACCTGCAGCACGAGCCATGATTTCCCCAAAAACACAACAAAATATACATATAAATATATATGTAAATATAAATATTCATATACATTAGATGCTTGTTCTGGGTCTGTGATTGGAGGAGAATAGCAGAATGAGAGGAGGAGTTCCACTCACATCCGAATAGATGGCGGGAAATTTTACTAGTCTGTGACATTTGACCTATGTGGACAAATACTTACTGATCTTTGAGTGACAGAGAGAAATGCTGGAAACAAAGTAATCTGAGCTATGGTATAACATTCTGGATAATTTATTTATTTATTTATTATTATTATTATTATTATTATTATTATTATTTATTTATTTTTTATTTTTTTCTAGTTTGTAAGATTAGAAGTTAGATGTTCAAAAGTCTGTGAGATTCAAAAGTCTGAGGCCACATTAAAAAGCTGGAATCTTTTTGATAACAAATATGATATTGAAAAATTGAATACAAAGAAAAGTTATTAAATAAAATTAAGATATTAAGATTGTTAAGATTTCTAATAAGAAGTGTTACTATTTCTAGGTCACTAATCAAATGTAAGTACATTTGTGACATTGGCCATGTTAGGTCCTTTGTAAAATAAAAAAATAAATACGATTTTCAGATGCTTTTTGAAATATTCTCAAAATATATCATCAGGTTTTGCACAAAACTGTGGAGCAAAAGGGGGACATGCCAAATAAAATAACAAAAAATTGTGTACATTTTTCAATTCAACTTTTCGCTTAATTTGTAATGCTGATTATAGTTTGTGTTGCAAAAATGCAATTATTCCTAGTGGTCTCAGACTTATGGACCCTGTAAACTCACCTGTCTCCTGGCGGGGAGGTCACCACATCTGTCTTTCTGTGGTAAGGTCAAGTCGCAGTGGATCACCATTGACTGCAGCTAAAACTGAAACAACAGACGAACAACAATCAAAAGCATCCTGATAATGTGACCCTGTGGGGTATTGAATAGTTTACTGTTGGATAATTATGTTTAAAAATGTTCTTTATGTTCAAAGAGCAAAAATTGATTAGTTTATGACTTGAGCTGTTTAATATTTCAGTCAGTTTTATAGTTTTTTTGCTGGACATTTACATTTTTTTTTTAACTTTTTTTTATTATTGTGGACTGGGCAGTTTCCTGATCTGATCATTTGGTAACACAATAATTTGAAAGTTATTCAAAAGATTGCTCCTTCGAGGATTTGCTCAGATTGCTCTAGAAAGCCCTGTCCCTATACATTGTTTTATAAATCCCTTTAGATTAAAAGGAGCCACCTTAAAACTACATGTAATTGAATGTTTACCATGGCCAATTAACATAAACCTTTAATTCCTTAAAAAAAAAAAAAAAAAAATAGATATCAGGCAATTCAAAGTGAATAGCCACAAATAATTCATCTGACAGATTTCAGAAATGTGCAAAAATGTGCAAATCTGATTTAAGAATTGGGCACTTTACAATAATATTATCATTAGGCTTATTTGTGATCGAGAATGACATTTGGTAAACATTTAGAGTAAGAACAAAGTAGGTGAAACTGTAACGCATTGATTTCTGGCAACCAGTCAACAAGTTAAAGTCTTCATTGTCCAACTCAGTCTGAACAATGGCTGACCAAAATTAAGATAAAGGAATATTCTTGGTTTGTGTCCAACAAATGGATGCTTGTTTTAATACTGGAACTGGCAGAGATTATTGGTAGTTATTGTGAGGAGAAATTCAGACTTTTTATGTAGGTCAGCTGTTGGACTAAAACCTTACTGCAAGAACTTCCACATATCTGCTGAAATCCCTTCGGCAAAGCTCATTCCATTTAAAGAGGCAGTCTGCTTCAGAGAGCAGCCATCAAACTCTTGTATCATAATGACACAGATATTTTGACCTCAAGAACAATACATGGAAAAAAGTAATCTTTAAGGACCTATTTCTACTTGATCTAACCCATAAAAATGACTTTCACTGGTATAACTGTAACATAGTCTGGCAGGCAATGACAGGCAGACGAAGACAATGTGAAGAACCCAAGTGCAGTTTATTCATTAACATGAAACCCAAAAACAGAAACCCAGACCAGACCAGACCAGACCAGACCAGACCAGACCAGACCAGACCAGACCAGACCAGACCAGACCAGACCAGACCAGACCATTACATTAACAATACCCAACAAAGGACCAAAGCAAACATGAGGGTTTAAATACACAGACATGGGTAACAAGTAAACAAGACAACCAATCACAAGACTGAACTAATAATAAGACAATGAAACATGAACCAATGACATAACAGAACTGATAACAAAATAAAAAGACTCATGAACACAAACCAATGAGAACAAAACACATGGAACAAATTTGGATCACATGAGGGAATAGATCACATGACATGGCTATGAACCAGGAATTAAACTTTCAAAATAAAAGACATGAACACAAAACATGAACAAAACACATAAACGTGACAGTAACCTAATTTGACAGTTTGATTTAGTCAGATTGAAAAAAAAACTGTTAATTTAGATGTTACCACATGAAGCACGCTTTAAAGGTTACCTCAACTGTATACAACTGTGTACAAACTGTGTACACAAAAAAAAAAAAAAAAAGAAAAAAAGAAAATAAAAAAATGTGCTTCATGTGGTAACACCTAAATTACTTTTGTTTTATTCAACTCAAAAATATTATTTAAAGGGACAGACACATAGATATTTCCAAACCTGTATGCATTTCTTTATTCTTTGGTACACAAAAGAAGATATTTAGAAAAATGTCTCAATGTTTTGTTTTGTTTTTGGGCTGTCAGTGTGGGGTCCAGTGTTGTTTTGGACCCCACTGACTTTCATTTTATGGACCAAAATAGTTGAAACATTCTTCAAAATATCTTCTTTTGCGTTCTGCAGAAGAAATAAATTCATAAAGGTTTGGAGCAACATGAGGGAGAATAAATAATGACAGAAATGTCATTTTTGGGTGAACTATCCCATTAATATTGCTGAATAAACCTGAATACATTAGATTACACCCAAAAAATAAATCAGTTAAGAGTTAGATCAAGTAGAAACAGCTCCTTCGGGTCACAATTAAAGGTTACCACTTTTATATATATACCAGTACCAGTGGATGTATTTTAAGGCCTACCTTCAAACTCAGTGCCTCTGCTTGACATCATGGGGAAATCAAAAGAAATCAGCCAAGACCTCAGACAAAACATTGTGGACTTCCACAAGTCTGGTTCATCCTTGGGAGCAATTTCCAACTGCATGAAGGTACCACGTTCATCTCTACCAACAATAGTACGCAAGTATATACACCATGGGACCACGCAGCCATCATACTGTTCAGGAAGGAAAAGCATTCTGTCTCTTAGAGATGAATGTAGTTTGGTGCAAAAAGTGCAAATCAATTCCAGAGCAACAGCAAAGGACCTTGTGAATATGCTGGAGGAAACAGGTAGACAAGTAGAGAATTATTTATTTCAGCTTTTATTTCTTTCATTACATTTCCAGTGGGTCAGAAGTTTACATACACTTTGTTAGTATTTGGTAGCATTGCCTTTAAATTGTTTAACTTGGGTCAAACGTTTTGGGTAGCCTTCCACAAGCTTCTCACAATAAGTTGCTGGAATCCACATTAAAACGATTCCTATATCGACATAACCTAAAAGGCTGCTCAGCAAGGAAGAAGCTACTGCTCCAAAACCACCATATAAAATCCAGACTACACTTTGCAAGTGCACATGGGGGCAATGATCTTACTATTTGGAGAAATGTCCTCTGGTCTAATGAAACAAAAATTGAACTGTTTGGTCATAATGACCATTGTTATTTTTGGAGGAAAAAGGGTGAGGCTTGCAAGCCGAAGAACACCATCCCAACCGTGAAGCATGGGGGTGGCAGCATCATGTTGTGGGGGTGCTTTGCTGCAAAAGGGACTGGTGCACTTTACGAAATAGATGGCATCATGAGGAAGGAAAATTACGTGTATATATTGAAGCAACATCTCAAGACATCAGCCAGTAAGTTAATGCTCGGTTGCAAATGGGTCTTCCAAATGGACAATGACCCCAAGCTTACCTCTAAAGTCATGGCAAAATGGCTTAAGGACAACAAAGTCAAGGTATTGGAGTGGCCATCACAAAGCTCTGACCTCAGTCCGATAGAAAATTTTGTGCAAAACTGAAAAAGCGTGTGCGAGCAAGGAGGCCTACAAACCAAACTCAGTTACACCAGTTCTGTCTGGAGGAATGGGCCAAAATTCCAGCAACTTATTGTGAGAAGCTTGTGGAAGGCTACTCAAAACGTTTGACCCAAGTTAAACAATTTAAATGCAATGCCACCAAATATTAAAAAGTGTATAAAAAGAAACTTCTGACCCACTGGGAATGTGATAAAAAAATAAAAGCTGAAATAAATAATTATCTCTACTATTATTCTGACGTTTCACATTCTTAATAAAGTAGTGATCCTAACTGACCTAAGACAGGGAATGTTTTCTATGATTAAATGTATTTATATATATATATATATATATATATATATATATATATATATATATATATATATATATATATATATATACAATGGTAATACCATATTTATTTGGTCATATACTATGTAAATATGATGGTAATCATTCAGAACCATGGGATGTACAGTATATCAAAGTACCATGGTATTTTCTGATACCATCACTGCATATGATATATGTTATAAGGCAATGAAATGGAAATAGAAAATTGAAAATATGGAAATTACATTTGACAAGTGATTTTAAACAATTCCATAAAACAAGTTAAATGAAAACAAATGCAAAAATGAAAATCATAGGTATGGTAACTGTCTCTTACATGAAGAGTATCATGGCACAGTGATGATATTAAATGTTAATACCATGGTCCTTTTGACATATACCATGGTAGACTACTAAATGATTACCATGTTAATGCACCATGGTATTTAACCCTTAAATGCATGGTAATTTCCCCAAACACTCTTACATACAGTATTCGGGTCTGTAGAGACCCGGCACTTAAATCTATCAAAAGTGAATGTACAAAATGCCCAGATAGTGTAAAATTTAAAACATATTTTCAAAACAATTAGAAAACAATAAAACAAAATATATTTTGATGTTTTGTTTTTCATAAATTCAAGAGATACTGCAACAAATTAAAGGTTAAATGATACTTCTAGGTGCTTCAACGTAAACCATTGTAAATGTCCAGAATAACATGGTAACATTCCTGGTAATTTTAGTCAATGATATCAAGTAAATTAATGTGGTTTGTGTAAATCTGTGGTCTTGCTTTTCTAATTCAGCACCATGGACAGAGGAAGTTCAATCAGTGGCCAGGAAATGTCACCACATGCCAACAGTTCGGATCGTTTTTAAACTTTTCCATGTTAGGTGAGACAAAGATTTTCTTGTAAGGTGGAAATTGTGACCTCTGGGTCTGTATTGTAAAAGGTGTGGTCAACTTGGTCCACCTAATGAAAACTGCATATTATACAATATATGGAGGTACTTGGAGGCATCAAGACATGTTCAAATTCAGTGTTTGCCTACAATTGACTATAATTCAAAAAGAACAGCCTGAGTTACCTGGTGTTTATCCTGAAGTTAAACTCTGAGCCGATCTTATGCAACATGCTGAGACGTCGTTCCAGGCACCCTCTTCACCATTCCTCTCCAGCACAGCAATGTTAAACTGAGTCATTATATAAAATCACATGGAATATAAGTGAGACTTGAAGTTAAGTTAAGCAATAACACATATATTCAAGGTGTAAAGGCCTACTGCTTTATAAAGTTTTACCTGGAAATAAGCCATTCCCATCCTTGGTCTGAGGACACATGGTTTGATCAGTCTGTACATTACTAACACTGGAAAGTGGCAGCACTTAAAAAATAACAAATAAATGTTGTTCAATAAAAAATGAAACCTTGTATGTAAAGATTTGTATGTTAAAGCTGCAGTGTGTAATTTCTGCACTTCTAGTATCAACAAACAAAACTGCAAAAATACTGTTTTCAAACAGGCTTCCCCAACTCTTCCTCTGTCTGCCATTGGTCGGAAAAGATAGTCCCGCCCCATACTGACACCATTGGTTGAGCCAATGTTGTAATGTTGGGCTGGTTGGGTTGCTCAAAAAAACAGAGCCGTTTTTGATAGTGCCACTGCCACAGTCCCACAATGTTTTCCATTTTCAAGTGAATCGACCTATGAATGACCTAATTAAAGCTGGCTCTGCATACTGAGCTGGAAAATGAGAAAGTATATGAATTAGCATTAAAAAAAATTGCATTCACCTTTAACCCTTTAATGCACACCTCCAGTATTTATTGACCTGCGACCTCATTCCAACAACTCTACCTCACCCTTTTTTTTTTAGTTATGCCCACACCTCTTTAGAATTCCTCATCCTTTCTCTCCTGAAATAGTGTAAAAGCAAAATTGCAAAATATATTTTTTTTTGCTTACAAAAAGTGTATATACTGTAGATATTTAATAGTGTCACTCTATATTTGTTGCATCATCTCTCTGATATGTGAAAATAAAACATCCAATATTTCAGAATATATTCTATTCTATTGTTTTCTAATTGTCTTGAAAAGTTTTTGAAAATTTGACATTACCTGGGTCTTTTGTATCCATTTGTAAAGGATTTACAATCCGGGTCACTAAACACCCGAGGTATATAATAATGTTTGGCGAAACACCCCTGCATTTAATGGTGAAGTTCTGTTCTTTTTGTGCCTTTTACAGAAATCTCTAACTCTTCATCTCCCTCCTTTTGTTGGTGTGTTTGTTGAACACACTTTGCTGGTGGGAACTTTTTGTTGGCTGTGTGAACAGCACAATCATTCTGTGTTTGAATAGCTGTGTCCCCACTGAGTTTAATCATTTTATGATTTTCAAGTCTGGCTTTAGTGACCATTCTCTGAATTCGTACTTTATCCAAAACAGGAAAACCCCAAAATCACTAATGAATGGGTCTATATTAAAGGTACTTACTGTTCATATTACACAACAGGCAGAGACAAACTTACCTAGAAATAAAAGCATTCGAGATATTACTGCTGGACTGAGCATACATATTTTATAACACAGAGAAAAAGCAAAATGAATGGACAACAAAAGTGTATATGATAAATTTATGTTGTGCATTTCAGATGTAAAAACCTTATTAATGCTAATTAATATGGATTTTAGGATTTTAGGATTTGTTTAAATATCCAATATCTGGCTATAATCAAATAAGGTGAGATGAACTAGAGAGAAAGTTATGCATTAACTCCAGATCATTTTTGCTAATTCTCATATAGATGTTCGATGCAGGAGGCGTCTGATCTAAAGAACCCACCTAGTTCTCACCAAACCAACTAACTGAACACAATCTGCTGCCCAGTGATGCTAGGAACAGCTAACAACATCCAATGATGCAGATTCTCTTTAGTCTTGGAGGAGGGAACTGTTCTTTTAGTGATGTTTTACAAATAGTGACCTCATGTGTGACTTGAATTTCGTAGAATTTTATAATTATTTATAAATGTCAAATGATTAAGGCTTCTCAGCAGAGTGGTTGTTTTATAAAGACTGATGAATTGAGGGTTTTTTTTTTTTTTTTACCAAAACAACAAAATATTAATATAACAAATAATACATAATTACATTTTATATGTGTGATGTGATGAGAGTACTGTAGTTGATCTTTATAAAGTCTAGTTGATCAGTCTTTATAAAGACTAATCAATTGAGCTTTCTTTTCTTTTCTTTTTTTTTTTTATCAAAATGCACCGGCGTATCTCAGCATATACACTGGTGGCCAAAAGTTTGGAATAATGTACAGATTTTGCTCTTATGGAAAGAAATTGGTTCGTTTATTCACCAGAGTGGCATTTGACTGATCACAATGTATAGTCAGGACATTAATAACGTGAAAAATTACTATTACAATTTGAAAAAAATTTTCAGTACTTCAAAAAGTTCTCATGAAAAAGTCCTCCACGTGCAGCAATTACAGCTTTGCAGATCCTTGGCATTCTGGCTGTCAGTTTGTCCAAATACTCCTGTGACATTTCACCCCATGCTTCCTGTAGCACTTGCCATAGATGTGGCTGTCTTGTCGGGCACTTCTCATGCACCTTACAGTCTAGCTGATCCCACAAAAGCTCAATGGGGTTAAGATCCATAACACTCTTTTCCAATTATCTGTTGTTCAATGTCTGTGTTTCTTTGCCCACTCTAAACTTTTCTTTTTGTTTTTCTGTTTCAAAAGTGGCTTTTTCTTTGCAATTCTTCCTATAAGGTCTGCACCCCTGAGTCTTCTCTTTACTGTTGTTCATGAAACTGGTGTTGAGTGGGTAGAATTCAATGAAGCTGTCAGCTGAGGACATGTGAGGCGTCTATCTCTCAAACTAGAGACTCTGGTGTACTTATCCTCTTGTTTAGTTGTACATCTGGCCTTCCACATCTTTTTCTGTCCTTGTTAGAGCCAGTTGTCCTTTGTCTTTGAAGACTGTAGTGTACAGCTTTGTATGAAATCTTCAGTTTTTTGGCAATTTCAAGCATTGTATAGCCTTCATTCCTCAAAACAACGATTGACTGACAAGTTTCTAGAGAAAGCTGTTTCTTTTTTGCCATTTTTGACTTAATATTGACCTTAAGACATGCCAGTCTATTGCATACTGTGGCAACTCAAAAACAAACACAAAGACAATGTTAAGATTAATTTAACGAACCAAATATCTTTCAACTGTGTTTGATATAATGGCAAGTGATTTTCTAGTACCAAATTAGCAATTTAGCATGATTACTCAAGGATAAGGTGTTGGAGTGATGGCTGCTGGAAATGGGGCCTGTCTAGATTTGATCAAATATGACTTTTTTTTTAAAATAGTGATGATGCTGATTTTTTACATCAGTAATGTCCTGAATATACTTTGTGATCAGCTGAATGCCACTTTGGTGAATAAAAGTACCAATTTCCATCCGAAACAGTAAAATCTGTACATTATTCCAAACTTATGGCCGCCAGTGTATGAGATCATACATTTTGCACATTTTAAAATAATTTCATGCAGTTTTTATGGGCAAGGTTGTATGTCATCATCTAACTATAAGACCACCTCATAAAAAATCTGAAATCTAATTAAAAACTTAAAAGTAGTATTTTCTTCATAGAATTACCAGTGGTTTGAATGCAGTCAAAGAATAATTGTAAATGTTTTTTGGTAAAAGTTTTGTTATAAAAGATATATACCCCAAAATAGATGGAAGGTGTGGGAACTGAGGGAGTGAGAGAATTATAACACAAAGCTTATGATTCTTTTATGTCACTAAGGCAACTGACTTTAGAGTTTTTCTTTTATCTAATTGATTTTTTTTTTCAAATAAGCCATTATCTTAAAATTACTAAAGTTAGAGAGTGCCTCTTTTAATTTTAACTTTTTAAAGATGCTCTGTTTTTATATAATTTATCTCAAATCACAAACAATAACAACTTTACAAGTGTAAAAGAGTGAAATAGTGAGTCATAAAATTAAGTTTAGAGACAAGTGTGTTGGATAATTAGTAATGATCAATGACAAATTGCTTTAAAAACACAGCAGGTCCCCTGGTAACATCTGGTGCAAATGTCTTGCAAGATCTTCAGTCAGCCAAATTACATATGATTGGCCGTTTTCTTTATATATCTTTTATAGTCCAGTATAGATTTACGTCTTCATCTGTTAAGAGAAAAACAAACAATAATAATAATAATAATAATAATAATAATAATTAAAATAATAATAATAATAATAATAATAATAATAAACATACCCATGAAATAATATATAATTCATGAGGTGCAAAATAGGAGATTTGAACAATAATTTATGACCTCAAACATGAAATAATAATTTTGCATTGGGATCTTTGATTTGCTCTGGCTTCCAAATAACATCTTTTTCTGATTAAAATGAGTTGAGAAATCTTGGCATAGTATAACAGAATTCATAACTGAATGCAAGTTTGCACAGGCCACTTTTGCTGGTTATAACACCACACTTAAAGAACAATATTCTGTTAAATGAGAAATATCTTTACAGTGGCAATGACGATTCCCTAATTTCACAAGGCTGATTTATTCTCTGAATTCCTTTATAACAGTATTCATTAAGAGTCATATCTAACGATGAACAAACACATTTATGCATGGTATGATCACAATTCTATTTCATCTATTCCATGATTTCATATTATAGTAAACTTGAGTCTTAAACTGATTTATAAATGTCCATATTGCATTAATAACGAGAGAGAGAGAGAGAGAGAGAGAGAGAGAGAGAGAGAGAGAGAGAGAGAGAGAGAGACATATGGCTGCACATATGGTCTACCCACAGGCTCCTTCAAGAACTTATGACTTTCCTTTTTTAGGAAGTTATTTTGCTTCGAAAAAAACATTTGTTTGCTTATTTTAAGTCACAAAATAGATTGGTTAAAAGCATTTGCTAAACGAATAACTGTAAATATAAATGAACAAAGTGTTGGAACACAATGTGCAATATTAAGTTTTCTTATTCCTGATAATGTCACTAAGCATGGTCTTCTTATAATTTCTACCAGCTGCTTATTTGCAGGGAATCCCAGTAAATTTGATGTTACTAGATTTACCAGTGGATTAAAAAGAATTAGCTGTGCAACAACGGTAGATTAAAGCCAGACAAACCAGTTGTAGATCAGTCATTTGAAAAACACAGCAGAGAAAATCCGTAAATCAGCAACACAATGGTCACAGTCCTTTATTATGACAACTTACTTCCACTGTATGTTTGACAATGTCTTACATACTTATAAATTCATATACATTCTAATATGGCTTTACACTATAAAACTAAAAGAATAGATAGACATTTTAAATATGCTAACTGATGCAATTGTGATAAGAGTACTGTAGTTCCGTTTGTGTCCTACAGTACTGTGGGAGTTTGTATGAACAGTGAACCACACTCCGATCCACATAAATGTCCAGCAGCAACTCAAAAAGACTTTTAACCTTTAATAAGGACTGGACTGTATGCCAATGCCTTTGAAGAGTTTTAAAATCCATAGACTTTTGTTTCTGGGTCAGTTCTCTCCTCGTACATGTCTGGTATCTTGTTTTTGCCTATGGGAAAATTCTGAAATAGTGGACAATATTTATGAACTATTCCCTGATTGATAACACATGCACATCACCCAGACGTCTATTTTATGTGTGTGTTTACATCTGGATGACACATTTTTTAGGTTGTTTGCTCATCTGCAATACGTCTATAAGACATTTCCTCTCGGATGTCAGTAAGACATTCAGAAGATGTCTTTGAGACGTTTATGATTTACAGTGTTTGTAAATCTGAACTTTTAAGATGTTTAGCAGATGTTAATTAGATTGTGATGCTTTCCAGATGAAAACATCTAAAACAGACATCTCGGACATGTATGTGTGATATCTGGGTTTGGATTTATTTTAGTTGGTTGAGTGTTCACTTTATTATACAGATTATATTGGTCTTTTGGACGTATAGGAACTATCTATAAAAATCTGAACCCCTTTTATATGACATTACTGTAAAATGTTATTTTCTGAGTGAGTTCTCTCATTTATTGAAATCATCTGCCTGTTTTTGCATATGGGGACATTTTGGAATAGTGGAAAATATGCCACAACACTTTAGATTTATTTCACTTTATTGAGTGTTCACTGAATTATATTATTATAATAGCCCGTATAAACTAGGCCTATATTGTTCTATTGGACAGAACTTTATCAACATCTAACAAACAGTAAGGACTGAAGATCTGAAGCCCTTTCCAAAAAGGATTTTCCTGTTTGTTTTTCCACCTCTTGGAATAGCGAAGGAAGCTTTATCTTCGGTTTAAATTGCTTCAGCATTACATTGTTTATTTAATATAGAGTATATTGTTCTCCATTGGACAAAGCTGTCATCTCCAACATCTCCACAAGACTGGAGTGAATTATTATAATAAGGATGGGACAGAAGAATAACGCCTTTAATAAATAATAAGGGCTGTAATAATCAATTAACGCCTCTAGTGACCGGCTTGTGAGCGCCTCCCAGAAACTCAGTCTCACAACACACAAAACAGAAGTTTGGATTATATTTACGGTTCACAACTCTTAAAGAACCAGATATGGAGCTAGTATTTCTTTTTTCATTCAGTCCGACCGATGTGAAGTTTTAAATCTACCGTGAAGACGAGAAAAACGTTGCGAATTTTCAGTGGCATGCAGTTGAAATAAACAGCCGGGTGATCGGAGCGTCGAGGCGGCATCGCTCTGAAATTGACCCCGCGGTCTGAGGCCCAAACTCCCGCAGCTGATACATGTAAGTCATTTATAATGAAATAAGAGCCGGAGTTTTTATGAAATATCGCCGTTTGTTGTGTTTATGGCTGTAGGTGTGAAAATGTCTCCGTTAGCTTAAGCAAATGGTGTGATGTTTGTGAAAGATGGTCATTTGACAGGCAAAACAGGCAAAAGCTAAAGCTAACAGACTTGCAGGACGCGATCCAGTACACAGAAACATTATTTAAAAACACAAACTGTTACAATAATCATGACTAAATCTAGATAATCGCTCTTTTGATGAGATTATTATTATTATTATTATTTTACTAGTAACTGTTGTTGAAGAAGGTGAGTGATGTATGCGTATTAAATTGTATTCAGATGCTTAATTTAGTGTACATTATTATTATTATAGACACGCCATTAGCCTAAATAAAATACTTATTAGGTATGCCTTTTTTAAGACTGTCTTTCTCTCTTTAGGTTTGTGTTGATCAGTTGACATGAGGAGAGAAGATACTAAACCGAGTCAGGACGGGTGAGAGTCATTTACACTCATAATATACACAAGTCACACTGATAATAATGCATATTCAATACAGACTCAAATCACTCTAAACTACTGAATAAATGTGCCAGTACTTAATGTTTCTTATTTATAGCAAAGCTGAAATCATGAGGATAATGTAAAACCCTGATGAGAAGGAAAGAGGCATGGAAAGAGCGAGAGCCACCCAAAACATTATGGTTATTATTTTTTATAAATGTGTGCCAATAGAGCTCGACATTGACCGCCCACTTTTTTCCTACTCATTTTCCTTAAAAGCGTTTCAAAAAATCCTTTAGTAAAAAGTAATTAGTTAAATCTACCAGCTCTGATATGAATCACAACCTTACAACATTTGATTCAATGAAAAAGTGTTTGCAAATTGAAAAAGACTGTGCACTCATCTTTTATGAGGAAATGAAATATCTCACCTAATGAAGCAATGCAAATTATGTAATTGACTCAGAAACAAATATATATTGGAAAAATTGTTTTGACTAAAAGTCATTGTCTGTAAGTGTAACATAATGTATTAGAAGTGTATTGCTTTGTGGAGAGACGTCATTTGCAATGCTTTGGAAGATCGCTGCTGAGTCAATTGAACAATTCACTGTTCTGCTCTTAAAGCTCTTTGAATCTGAAAGGGAGAGAGAGGGAGGAAAAAAGCAGAGAATAGAAGGGCATTCAAGGATATGAACAAATGCCAAGGTGAAGGACAACAAAAATATCATGAGCTCATTTTCACAGGCACAGCTCAAAGTTAAGGGGAAGGATGCGTGACAGATTGGGACAGACTGCTCGTGCGCTTATCACCAGCTCAACATGTTTGAAAGGAAAATCTAGCTGTGGTTGATCTGATTTGACTTGGTGGTTTGCATGTGCAGCTGGGCTTTCATTTAGGGTAGTTAATCTGTATTAATGAAATTTAAAGCCCCTGATAATGCATCAAAGCACATGCAATCCTCTGGAGACCCCTGTGGTGCTCTCTGGACACCATTTATGGAGGTATTTACATTGAAACATCTGAAGATCTTGTGCTGGACTTGTCAGGATCTTGCATCACACCTTAGTACTGTAACTTGCAAAAAGGATGAATCATTCTGGAAGAGCCTGTGGAGTTTGTGAAGGCATTCTGTGGTAATTCAAGACAAGCACAGGCAGTGCTTAATGATATGATTTTAAAGAGCACAGAGAGTACACTGTGGGCTTTGTGCCTTGTATGCTAATTCAAGCATATCTGCAGACATGAATGCTATTTCTATGTTTAGGAGGTTTAAATGTCACAGAGGTAGAAAGACTTGTCTCATGAAGTTGCTTGGTGCAATATAATTGTATTTAGTGAAGATTAAAGCACACCACTTCTTTTCTTCCTATTCACAAAGAGATATAGTTTGTAACCTTTTAACTTTTTTTTTTCTTTACAGTGTTGTCATCCTTTTAAGTAATTTAAACCACTTCAGATTCTGTCCTCTTTAATCTTTATTTTTATTGGTTGGCTTACCTTGGGAAATGACAGTTTGTCAAAATGAAAAAAAAAAAAAAGACTTATGTTTTACACAGAGACTAGTTTTGGATTTTAATGAAACTTTGAAGTTGTTAAAGGGATAGTTCTCCGAAAAATGGAAATTCTTTCATTTACACGCTCTCATGCAATCCCAGATGTGTGTGACTCACAAGATTTTTAGAAGAATATCTCAGCTCTGTAGGTCCTCACAATGCAAGTGAATGGGACCAAAATGTTGAAGCTCCAAAAGCACATAAAGGCAGCATAAAAATAGTACATATGATTCCAGTGGTTAAATCCATGTCTTCAGAAGCGATATGATAAGCGTGGGTGAGAAACAGATAAATATCTAAGTCCTTTTTTTTTTTTTTTTTTACCATCAATCTCTCAATCTTTCACTTTCACATTCTTCTTCTTTCATTTTGGTGATTCGCATTCTTCATGCATTTAGCCACCTACTGGCCAAGGAAGAGATTTTATAGTAAAAGTACTTTTATATGGATCTGTTTCTCACCCACACCTATGATATTGCTTCAGAAGACAGGGATTATACCGCTGGAGTCGTATGGATTACTTTTATGATACCTTTATGTGCTATTTGGTGCTTCAGAGTTCTGGCACCCATTCACTTACATTTTATGGGCCTACAGAGCTGAGATATTATTCTATTCTGATTAACATTTTTTATTGATTCAAACAGTTAACAAAGAAAAGCAAAACATATATTCACAGAATCAACGTTTAACCCCCACCCTGACCCTCACAAACATCCCTGTGGTCACACATGAGTATACACACACATAAAAAAATAATAATCACACACATTTAAAACTGTTTCTCTCTCCACTGCCCCTCCCCAAGAGCCCTCCAAGAACGCCAACGAGCTGCCCCATTTCCCAGCAAACGTATCCAAGTTCCCCAGCCTTCTAGAGGACACTTCCTCGAAAGCCGCCACCATCCCCATCTCCATGCACTACTCTTGAAATGAGGGCGCTCCAGCCGACTTCCATCCCCTTAAATCAGTCTGTCTGTCGATCATAACACCAGTCAGGACCCAATTTTTTATGTGTTTATCCCTATATTGATGACTGCCCCATCACCTAAAATACAGAGTCTGGGGCAAAATGAAATTTGAGTGCCCAATACGTCACACATAAAACTCTGAACCTTCAACCAAAATTCTTGGATCTTAACACACCACCAAAAAACATGGGTTGTCTCCATCTTCTGATTGTCATCGCCAGCAGGTGGTTGTGTCTTTAAGACCAAGCCTATACAATCTAGAGGGGGTCCAATAGAATTGATGTAAAATCTTGAATTGCATAAGGCGCACCCTTGCATCTCTAGATGCACACTTGTCGTTTTTTAGAATCCTAGCCCACACTCCCTCCTCCAATACCAAGTTTAAATCTTTCTCCCATAATCTCTTGGTAGAAGTTAAAGCTCCCTCCCCCAGACTCTGAATTAGCAGGGAGTGATACACTGATGCCTCATAACCTTTTCCAAAAGCAGTAATCATCACTCCCAGAGTATCTGCCGCTTTAGGGGGATGTATGCTACTCCCAAGAATAGTAAAGAGCTGGTGGCGCAGCTGTAAATACCTAAAGGACTGAGATCTGGGAATCCCAAAATGTTGAACCAAATTTTTAAAGGATCTCAACACTCCACTCTCATATAGGTCACCAAGCATATTAACCTCCCTCACAATCCACTCTTTCCAGCAGAAAGGGGACTTATTAATACATACTTTTGGGTTCAGCCATATGCTCGAGGCAACATTTAAATAAATGTCCGAATTAAACACTCTAGACACTTTTGTCCATACCGAGTGCAAATGTGAGATAACGGGGTGTAACATAACTTCTCTGATTAGTTTGATAGAAAGGCTTTGCAATGGCGAAATAGGGGCAAGAACTTCCTGTTCAGTACAAAACCAGGGAGGGGCTCTCTCAGGTGGAAGTGACCAGTGAGAGAATTGTCTGAGACTGAATGCATAATAATGCATTTAAATGTTTCATTTGATTTTTGGCAAATTGTACTAAAACAACTGATTGATGTGTGTAACTTCCTCAGTTTTGCTGCAGATTGTTTGAGACAGGCCCTCCTCCAGCCCTGAATCCCAGCATGACAGAGGTCCAGGCCACAGTAGAGTTCTCTGTGGAGCTCTACAAGTTCTACAATGTGGATCTCTTCCAAAGAGGGTAAGAACATGTTCTCAGGTTTTCTTCTTTGGGTTCAGTTGAAGTTTGCCTCAATATTGAGATAGATTGGTTTCTTCTAGGCATCCGAAAGAAATAAAGTCTTAAAAAAAAAAGACTTAAATAAAGAAATAAAGTTTTTTGTTTTTTTTTACTTTAAGATGCAGTTGGACAGGGCTCATTGCACATTACCACATAACTGCAGCCTGTAACTCTGTTCTCCATTTAGACACCTCATATGAGAGATCAGCAGTCAGCCGAGAGTTTCACTGACATTAATAACACAGAATGGTCGCTTACACTGTTGTAGACATCATTCCTGCTGATGCTTGCAGGCACGAGTCCCAGCTTCTCCAGCTACATGTGCACCAGCTTTTCTTAGAATTCATAATTTGGGAGTCTCTCCTAAACTATTTGTGTTTAGGCACTTCACATGTGTCTGCTTGTACAGTTGTATGCACTGTTATACAGTTTTATTCTCCATCAATCGGTTTGCAGAGAAGGTAAACCTCAAAAGAACACATTACTGTTTTAATTAGGAATGGGTATTTTGGTCATTTGGGGTGTGTCTCCCCAAGTGTTTGCTCCTGTGGAGAAAGCCATGATGCTCCGTATTGTTGTTGCTGTGATGATTCATGAAGCGTTCCAATCAATTTGGAGTGTTGGAATTTCCACCTTTCAACTGGGGAAAGTGCAACGGAATGACACTTTATATTGGACTTCTAATTTGGAAACTCGTGCGGAAATCAACTCCCATTTGGTCAAGATGCATGTGTGTGTTACTTAACGCAAACATGTTGGCGCCCAGGGCAGTGAGGTTTACTGTCAGTGACAAACATTCACTTAATGCAAGTCAAAGTTCTTACATTAAATGATAATAAAACGTGTTTAGCAAACGTTTTGCAGAGACAGGTGTTCAAAACACGGTTAATTACACTTTCTTTTGATTATCGTAATGATAGCATTGCAGCGTCGTATATCAGTTTGGTTGTTATGAGACGTCTCTGACAATCAGTGTACCCCTCAAAATCGCAACGTAATCGATCTCAAAATTAAAAATATGCTCCCTCTTTGACACGTTTGTGTTTAGTTATCAGGTAATTGTCACTGAATTTCGAATTAAGTGAGAAGTCACATCATGCATGATCACCATCGAACATCGTTTTCATGATCGATCATTGCTGCCACGTCCGAGTATCCGAGTACTCGTACCCATCCCTATTTTTAATCAGTTTGTTTTCTGTCAGCTTCAACCAGTATCCAAAATTAACACTAAAAATGAAAATGGGAGTAAAATATTTATTGCCATTAACTTAACTAGCAACTGCAAAATAAAATGTTTTAAAAATGGAAAAGTGTACCTTTTCCTTCATAAGTGTTTATAGTGTGCATATAGTTTTATGTGGGTTATTCCTTGCACAGCAGCAAAAATAAGTGTAGCAAAGTCATGATGTGTCTTACTGAAGACTTGAGCTCCTATTCAGTGTCCTCATGCCATCTCAGATGTGTAAGACTATTCTTTTGCAGAATACAGATTAAGATTTTTAGAAGACTATCTCAGCCTGTCTTCAGAAGCGATATGATAGGTGTGAAACAGATCTTTCAGACCTTTCACCAGCCCCGGCCAGTAGGTGGCGATATGCATGAGAAGAATGCGACTCGAAACCCCACCCCCCTAAAAAAGATGATTGTGGATAGGAATGTTAATGATTAATCGAAAATCAATTAATTGTCTTTAATAATTTGATCGATTAAGCTTATTGGTCGTCGATTAATTAAAGAACAAATGTGTTTTTAATCATAACAGCAGACAATAATAAGGCTGTCTATACAGTCATCTGCCGCTAGAGGGTGCCTGCGTGCTGCAGTCATGTCTTAGCCAACTTACAGAAGAACCGCTCAGACACACAGTTGAGAGAGGAAGCGGGCTCAATGTAAACAGTGTTGGAGCGTTTCTCTATAATTAAAATGTTTTTTCTGCACACACTGTGAGTGTGTTAAAGTACAACATGACAACAAGCACTGTTGATCTCCTTGTTTCATCCCAACCTACAATTACATCAGCGATCGCCGGGAAAGCATGAAGGCACATTCAGCTAACTTCTCACCATCACAAGAGAAGCGAAATGTAAATTACTATGTTTACGCAGCTTGTTATAATTTGACTTAATTTCTAATTAAAAAAAAAATAGGTCCAAAGGTCTGAAGTATCCCACGATCCACTACGTGAAGTTTTAATTAACTCAAATATGTATCAATTGAGTTATTTTTAACAGTAAAGTATTAACAGTAATTAAACAATTCACAAATTCATACTAAACATTGCCTAAAAGTATTAAAATACACGGAACTATGATTATTTGAAGAGGAAAATACCAATACTTGCATTCCTTAAGTGTAATAATTTCAATGATATTTAAACAGTAGGCTACATGAACATATTATTTTGAGTCCTCCACGTGGCTTTTGAGATATTAACGTTAATGATTAATCAATTAATTGATTAATTTCCACGATGATCGATTATGAAAATGTCTGAAAATTGACATCCCTGAAAGTGGAGATTTATTGTAAAAATGACTTAAATATTGATCTGTTTCTGACTCATCTATTATATTGCTTCTGAAGACATGGATTTAACCACTTGAGTCGTATGGATTATTTTTATGCTGCCTTTATGTGCTTTTTGGATCTTCAAAGTTCTGTCCACCATTCACTTGCACTTATGGACCTACAGAGCTGAGATATTTTTCTATAAATCTTTTGTTTGTGTTCAGTAGAAGAAAGAAAGTCATTGATATTTGGTATGGCGTAAGGGTGAGTAAATGATGAGAGAATTTTTGGATGAACTTAAAAAAACCCCGAAAATTTGTTTCATGATGCATTCGCAGTACCTCTCAAACCAGTCACTAGACATAGCCAAACATTTGAACTGATAATGTGGAATATATTGTTAGTTTTAAGTGATGTCATCAGTTTCTGCAACACCACTTTTTATGTCACAATATAAATGTCTTCCAAAGGAAAGGAAGAAGCCCTTGGCTGTCAACAGTGCTCAGTGTGGTCATTTTGAGTCAACCCGGCAGTTTGCAACCTTTGCTAACATTCCACTTTTGCTGACTTTGTCGCTGTGGGTCTAACTAAAACAGTGAGCTGTTGGGTTTGCTCAGCTGTGCTCATTCGGCTCCTGCAGAGGGACTGCTTGCTTGTTCCTGTTCTCAGATCTATGTTCCAGCCAGTGCATTGTTTTTACCTCCTCATGAGTGCCTCCATGCATTTTTTATGTCATGATATTCTCATCAGAAGGATAATTGCAGCTCTATTTTGGTTGCATGTACTTCCCCAACCATTGCAAATGCTTTGGAAGATGGAGCACAGGATATCAACATAAGCAGTGTCATAGCCGCATGCTGAAGTTCTAAAACAGAACCTACATTTTAAATGGTACAATAACAATGTTTAGCAAATTTCTGTATTACTGTATATTGTTAATAGATAGTTAGTTGTTAATTGTATGACCTTGTTTGATTTAAAGATGGGCATTATCTGCCTGTACTTGACAGATTTTGTGTGTATTATCATTACAGTTATTAGTTTAGTAAATGTCCTCGTTACACAATATGCAAATCTATTACATATATTCAATAATCTGCCTACCATCTGTTTGTATTAAGGTATCAGTATTGAGGTACTATATATGAGCTAGTATCGTACCAAAAGCCAACCCTTCTCTGATATGATCAGGGTCTTGTTTTTTTCAGCCAAGCTCAGATGAGTAGGATTGAGGAACTGAAAGGGCAGGAGACATCTCAGAGTATTTCAACGGTCACAACGGATTCCTCTTGAGAACTGCAGTAAAAAGAAAGAATGTGGGCTAGATCTAGCTACTAAGCAAGCTCAAAAGTGTAGTGATTATAATGTTAATGGCTCATGTACAGGTGGTTAAGTGATGGTTTACATGGTTTTGTGTCAGGTGAACTGCAGTTTGTTGTGCGTGACTTCTATGTCTCCTTTTGCTCTTTTCTGTTCAGTAGAAGTCTGCCTTACATGGGCCGTTCTCTCTGTACTTTAATTCAAGGCCTCAAGGAGGGTCATTATGATAGCGGCTCAGCTCATAATAAAAGATCCAATATTGTGTGTGTGTTAGAGAGAGAGAGGGTCATAAATAGTGGTTGACCAATATATCACTGAAGCTATTGGCATCGGCCAATACATTTTCCCCTTTGGCCGATTTGTTTCTTGAGGGCGCTGGGAAATGCCTGCTTGCACGTGAAGTGACTGAAACCAGTCACGGTTCATTTTGTTGTTACGTGCCATCGTGTTACTACAATAATTGACCGGTGTGCAACACAGTCTCATTTAAATGGTCCGCCTATCTGAGCCAGCGGCAGAAGCGTTTGAGCTCATAATGTTAAAGTGTTCGCCTGTTTCATTCTCCCTCTCTCAGTTCCCTGTAACTTTTAACTGTCTTGTCTAATGATAAAAAGGCAAATATCAATAAAGTAATACCATATTCTGTCTGCAAATATACACATCTCGTTTTAACAGATGTTATAAACCAACCTCACACAACTTCAGCAGATCCAGCATCCTGTGGAATGCTCATATACACCGATCAGCCACAACATTAAAACCACCTGCCTAATATTGTGTAGGTCCCCCTTGTGCCGCAAAAAACGGCGCCAACCCGCATTTCAGAATAGCTTTATGAGATGTTATTCTTCTCACCAAAATTAAACAGAGCGGTTATCTGAGTTACCGTAGACTTTTTCAGTTCGAACCAATCTGGCCATTCTCTATTGACCTCTCTCATCAACAGGGCATTTCCATCTGCTGAACTGCCGTTCCCTGGATGTTTTTTGTTTTTGGCACCATTCGGAGTAAATTCTAGAGACTGTTGTGTGTGAAAATCCCAAGAGATCAGCAGTTACAGAAATACTCAAACCAGCCCGTCTGGCACCAACAATCATGCCATGGTCCAAATCACAGAGATAACATTTTTTCCCCATTCTGATGGTAGATGTGAACATTAACTGAAGCTCCTGACCTGTATCTGCATGATTTTATGCACTACACTGCTGCCACACAATTGGCTGATTAGATAATCGCATGGATGATTGTTGGTGCCAGATGGGCTGGTTTGAGTATTTCTGTAACTGCTGATCTCCTGGGATTTTCACACATAACAGTCTCTAGAATTTACTCAGAATGGTGCCAAAAACAAAAAACATCCAGTGAGTGGCAGTTCTGCGGATGGAAATGCCTTGTTGATGAGAGAGGTCAGCAGAGAATGGCCAGACTGGTCCGAACTGACAAAGCCTACGGTAACTCAGATAACTGCTCTGTACAATTGTGGTAAGAAGAATAGCATGTCAGCATGCTATTCTGAGATGCGGGTTGGCGCTGTTTTGGAGGCACGAGTGGGACCTACGCAATATTAGGCAGGTGGTTTTAATGTTGTGGCTGATTGGTGTATCTTCCTCCTAAAGCACGTATTCTATCAGCGTCTCCTCCGCAGTTCCCTGCAACTTTAAACTTTCTTTTCTAGTGATAAAAGGCAAATATCAATAAAACTAATATCATATACCGTCTGCAAATATGTGCATATCTTGTTTAAACAGATCTAATAAACCAACCTCACACATTTTCAGCAGATCCAGCATCCTGTGGAATGCTCATAAATCTTCCTCTGAAGCACGTATTCTAACAGTCTCTCAACAGTTCCCTGTAACTTTAAACTTTCTTTTCTAATAATAAAAGGCAAATGTCAATAAAACTTCTATTATATACCGTCTGCAAATATGCAGATATCTTGTTTAAACATTTCTTCCTCTGAAGCGTGTATTCCATCAAAAACTTCTTATGTGCGAAGATTTGGAACGGCAGTTTCTGGTGCCCCCCTAGGGTAAGATGGTGCCCCCGTAGCGAGTAGGTGCACAACACAGACTGCGCAATATGAGTATAGGCATCGGCAGTACAGGTCAGTAATATGTTGAAGATGAATAATACTAAGAAATTGATCATGTATTCAGAGGGTCCCTTACCACATCCTTCACAGTTTTAGTAATAAATGCTTTTTGAGTTATTAATACTAAAAGTGTACATGTATATACTTTCTTATATGCTGAGAACTTTCGTGACCCATGACTTATAAAAAAAATATAATTATTTTTATTTCTTCGATTATTTATCTTCTTTATTTTATGTGTGTATACATCTGTGTTGGTTTATATGTATTTAAGTTTTTTTTATTTGCATTATTTATTTTTGTCTTTTACCTTGCCTTTTATGACTCAGTGATAGTATTCATACATTGTTGGATCTGTGTAATTTTTGTACATCTTATTGAAAATTTATGGAACCTTCTGTTTTTCAGTAGAAAACATCCACAGTTTTAGCACAATGTGTGGACTTTTCAGATGACCCCTTCTCCACCGTATGAAAAAGTTCTAACTTCTATCAATGTTAAATTAACGATCTGGAACGATTTCTCCGTGACGCCATCTGACCAGCTTATGGAACAAATCACGTCCCGTATTGATTCTATAAGGGATGCATCATTTTATATTTAAATATGGGACAATCCCATATTTTTATAGGATGGGTGGTAACTCTACCTAGAGGTCTAATACATACTCATGAGAAAAGTGTGGATGCGGAAAATCGTGAGTTTATCGGGAGAAATTGTAAATCGGGAGTACAGCGGGAGGAGGGGAGGAAAAACAGGAGAAACCCGGTAAAATCGGGAGTGTTGGCAGGTATGCTCTTTTACTTTGAAGTTGCACTCACGCGCTCGTGCAGATCCAGTGCGAGCAGCAATCTCCTAACGGCCTGGATCACCTGCTTGAATTGTCACAGAGAGATCGTCATGATTTGTGAATCAGAGGAACTTTTGATCCTGATCCTAAAATTTTGATTATGGCTGATAGAATACGCACTTCAGAGGAAGATATTAGATAAGTGCTCAACAGGAAGAAAATGCTGGATTTTCATAAGGTTCGTGAATTACATCTGTTTAAACGAGAAATCTGCATATTTGCAAATGGTATATAATTGAAGTTTTATTGATATTTGCCTTTTATCATTAGAAAATAAAGTTAAAGGTGACAGGGAACTGTTGATGAGAGACTGTTAGAATACGTGCTTTAGAGGTAAATAAATGAGCGTTCCACAGGATGCTGGATCTGCTGAAGTTTTGTGAGGTTGGTTTATTACATCTGTTTAAAGAGATATGCGCATATTTGCAGACGGTGTATGACATAAGTTTTATTAATATTTGCCTTTTTATCATTAGACGAGACAGTTAAATGTTCAACTGTTGAGGAGAGAGAGAGAGAGAATGAAACATGCGAGCACATTAACATTATGAGCTCAAACGCATCTGCCGTGGCTCTGATATGCAAATAGTTTAAATTAGACTGTGTTGCACACCGGTCTATTATTGTAGTAACATGATGGCACGTAACAACAAAACTAACTGTGACCGGTTGTTTACATGTCGCTTCACATGCAAACAGCCGATTTTCGGCTCCCTCAAAAAACAAATCTGCCAAATATGAAAATTTATCGGCCGATGCCGATAGTGAAAAAAGTCAGAATATCTGTGGATTTATCGGCCTCTGAGAAAAATCGGTCGACCACTAATATCGGCATCGGCCATTAAAAAAAAACATATCGGTCAATCACTAGTCATAAATTCCATGACTGCTGTAGAGTTTAGTAGTTTTCTCATTGAATTGTTGTGCTTTTTAGGTAATGGATTTTTCTAAAGGTTGTTTTCCTGGTTGTGTTGGCAGGTTCTATCAGATCCGAGCCAGTATGAAAGTGCCGCCACGGGTCCCGCAGAGGGTGGAAGCCAGTCTGCTGCATCCCACAGGTGAAAATGCACAAACTTCAAATGAACATTCCATGCAGTGGAAGATGGTTTTTAACCCAGAGGCTGCCCAATTTGGCAAAACCACTGTTTGTTTGAATTTATGTTCCTGATGCCTTGTGCCGCTGTGCAAATAAAATAATGCACTGAAGCTGTATTTTAAAAAATAAATATTTTTTTGGATCAAGTAAACAATCAGTTTTACCTGTCCAAAGGTTTCCTCAGGCTGTATATTTCACAGGAATGCAGTTGAGCTGCAGTTCTGAGGTTTAAACATCTGTTGTAACATCTACAAGGTTTAAACCTCCACTTTCTCACAAGCTTTTCACCACTATAGCCCTCAGCTCTTAATAGTATACGTGAACATCTCTGTGTTTTCCTCAGGGCCTGCAGTGATCGACACAGTGGGGAGTAGGGAATCTTTACTCTAACAGGCTCTGTGTGTGTGATGGAGTGTGTCATGTCTTGCATCCTGGGGTGAAAAGTAATGAGAAGCATTATTATCAAGCCAGTGATTTCTTTAACTCTCACCTCATAGGACTAGCAGGGCTGTCTATCTGTTTGGATGTTTACAGGAATTTCTTCAACTAAGGGCACATTTTTTGGAATGAAATGGCAGACTCCTTTGTCTTGCTAAGACTAATTTCATTGCTGGGATTTCATGTTTCCAAAATACACAAAATAAATAATATTTTCACACTTTTTGCATAATTTGACAAAATAACAGTTTGATTGCAAATGACACATATATTCTGATAATTACCTGGATGTTTGTCTTTGACTCCTTGGTAACCCAGTAAACTAACTTTTCATGAAACTTTATTAGGGGCTAAATTATTGGACGGAATATTGTGATGGAAACTGAGGGACAGTCAAATTTGCGGGAAAAAAACTTGTAAATCATTTTCAATAATTTTCATTGGTGGATTTTAATATTTTTTTATTAAACATCTATTACACACATGTAAAGCGATAAAGTCTTTAAATTCAAAGGCATTTGAAAAGTAGTAAAAAAAATTTTGAAATTTGTGATCAAAAAACGCTGGCACATAAAACTGCCTTAATTTGAAGAAACACCCTTATTTGATTTGCTTTTCATAGGGTATGGCCTTTTTGGGGGATTTTAAACTATTGCTTTTTGCTTGAAATCTATGTTTTGAACACAGTCAAAGTTGTCTTGTTTGGGCATCCAGTGGCTTGTGTTTCATCTTGAATCATCAAGGCTATCTTAGAGTTCTGTGTTTTTCCCTTGATAGATGAATGTTCTGATAAAACTGCAGTAGTCCCTTTGGAGAGCAAAAATAACTCAGCAGTAAAGGCTTTCTCAGCCCGCCTGCTTTGTGTGCGGTGTTACGATTTGGTTGGATGGAATTACAAGACATTACGGAATAATCAAGATCAGTTTAAAAGCCTTCTGATGTCTAAATATGGTTTAGTGAGATCCCCACTTTAAAAAGGAACAGAAACATGAACATGGATTTCTTTACCCTTGTGTTGTGTTCGTTTTCTGCTAACACATTTTGGATTCCTGGTCAAAAATGACCGATCCACTACGATTGTTTATAAATATCTCAATGCATATACACTGATCAGCCACAATAGTAAGTAAATAACATTTATTATCTCGTTACAATGGCACCTGTCAAGGGGTGGGATATATTAGGGAGCATGTGAACAGTCAGTTGTTGAATTTCATGTGTTGGAAGCAGGAAAAATTGGCAAGTGTAAGGATCTGAGCGACTTTGACAAGGGCCAAATTGTGATGGCTAGACGTCTGGGTCAGAGCATCTCCAAAACGGCAGGTCTTGTGGGGTGTTCCTGGTATGCAGTGGTTAGTGCCTACCAAAAGTGGTCCAAGGAAGGACAACCGGTGAACCAGCGACAGGGTCATAGGCGCCCAAGGCTCATTGATGCGCTTCGGGAGCGAAGGTTAGCCCATCTGGTCTAATCCCACAGAAGAGCTGCTATAGCACAAATTGCTGAAAAACTTCATGCTGGCCATGATGGGGCCTGGGTAGGTCAGCGAGTAAAGACGCCGACTACCACCCCTGGAGTTGCAAGTTCGAATCCAGGGCGTGCTGAGTGACTCCAGCCAGGTCTTCTAAGCAACCAAATTGGCCTGGTGGCTGGGGAGGGTATCCTCCTCATGGTCGCTGTAATGTGGTTTACTCTCGGTGGGGCGCATGGTGAGTTGTGCGTGGATACCGCGGAGAATAGCGTGAAGCCTACACACGTACTATGTCTCCGCGGTAATGTGCTCAACAAGCCATGTGATAAGATGCGTGAGTTGATGGTCTCAGACGCGGAGGCAACTGAAATTTGTCTTCCGCCACCCGGATTGAGGCGAGTCACTACACCACCACGAGGACTTAGAGCGCATTGGTAATTGGGCATTCCAAATTGGGGGGAGAAAAAAAAAAATGCTGGCCATGATAGAAAGGTGTCAGAACACACAGTGCATCGCAGCTTGCTGCGTATGGGGCTGCGTAGCCGCAGACCAGTCAGAATGCCCATGCTGACCCCTGTCCACCATCGAAAGCGCCTACAATGGGCCCGTGAGCGTCAGAACTGTACCATGGAGCAATGGAAGAAGGTGACCTAGTCTGATGAATCACGTTTTCTTTTAGATCATGTGGATGGCCGAGTGCGTCATTTACTTGGGGAAGAGATGGCAGCAGGATGCACTATGGGAAGAAGGCAGGCTGGCGAAGGCAGTGCGATGCTCTGGGCAATGTTCTGCTGGGAAACTTTGGGTCCTGGCATTCATGTGGATCTTACTTTGACACGTACCACCTACCTAAAGATTGTTGCAGACCATGTACACCCCTTCATGGCAACGGTATTCCCTGATGGCAGTGGCCTCTTTCAGCAGAATAGTGTGCCCTGCCACACTGCAAAAATTGTTAAGGAATGGTTTGAGGAACATGACAAAGAGTTCAAGGTGTTGACTTGGCCCCCTAACTCCCCTGATTTCAATCCGATTGAGCATCTATGAGATGTGCTGGACCATTAAGTCAGATCCATGGAGGCCCCACCTCGCAACTTACAGGATTTAAAGGATCTGCTGTTAACGTCTTGGTGCCAGATACCACAGGACATTTCAGAGGTCTTGTGGAGTCCATACCTCGACGGGTCAGAGCTGTTTTGGCGGGGGGGGGGCCTACTTGATATTAGGCAGGTGGTTTTAATGTTGTGGCTGATTGGTGTATTATCACAAGCTATTGCATTATCCAACATCTTTTTATCAACTTCTTTTTCAGTAATTATGACAGGTTTTGACTTCTTTTTTGAACATATTGAAAATAAATATATATTTTTATTGATAGAATGATTTATTGAACTGAGCTAATGCCAGGCCAGTGGGGAGGAACTCCCTGCGGAAAATAATAATAATAAATAAATAAATCGTAATTGTGTCATAAAACCACTTACTTAATCTGAACAAATTAAGGGTCATTTTAAAGCCTAGAATCTGGACTTTACAATGCATATAGCTGATCCTAACAATGCTGTTTAATTTGCTGACAAATTAGAACTGTTTCGTTCTCATCATTTTCAATTTTGTTATCACAACCATTATATTCAGAGTTGGTAAAACCATAAAAAAGATGAGATAGCTATGTGTTATATATTGCTGGAAAGGTCTCAATGAGCATATTTGTTTCACTCAGAGGCCAAACTGCAGTGAGTATTATTTTATGAAATTACCACAGACAGACATAATTGTAATAAACAGAAGTGTCTTTTTGTCATGTTTTTCCTTATTACTTCCCGAAACATTTATATAACATAGACAATGACATATCGGACCTTACAGCAGACTATCCCGATTCAAACGAGCCCAAACGCAACATAATATTATAAGTAGATCTTGAAATATTCCTCAAAGAGTGTACATGGAAAGACGATGCACGAGGGTGCACAACACATTTTGTCAGGGTTCCCACTCTTTTCAACCAATTAATTTCCATGACTTTTCCATGGCTTGAAAGCTAATTTCCATGCCCAAACATTTAGCCTTTTATTCTGAAAATGGCCCCAAAATCACGTGTAATTGCAAATTTGTAAAAAAAAACCACAAAAAAAAAAACCACACCATTGTTTGATAAAAGTTCAACTGAAAACATTTCATTTTAAATTTAATCCATACGAACACATTGCGTGAATCCTAAAATGGGCGGAGATTAGTAGCGCATCATTGTCTCTAAGGGTACTTTCACACTTGGTTCGATTGCTTGGACCGAACCAGAGTTCATTTCCTCCCCCTGCCCACGCTGGTCTCTGTTCACATCAAATTATATGGGTCTGAACTGCGGTCCGATTGTGTAATTAACATGAGTACAAGCGTCAGCTGTTTACCACTGAAACTAGGTAACAACTCAAGAAGACATCAGCTTCACTGTATTATTAAAGTATCTCTTTGGAATTACCTTCAAAACTTTATATGCACAGAACGACACGTGTCTCCCACGGATGCATTGAGTGTGCAATGGTGAGATGAATATTAGCTTTTGTCTGCCTCAAGCCTGCGGATGAGTTGCAAGAGATGTGAAGAATGTGAGCTGCTCTTTGAAGGTGATTTATTTGGACACAAGCAGGTATGAGAAATGCATTATACCATAATAATTGCGATCGGGAGCCTGCAAAGACGCAAATTATAGGTCATCATAAGCGGTTCACTTCCATGATTTGGTATGATTGCGTTTATAACAGCAGCGAACCGTACTGGAGTTCACATGAACCATACCCCAGACCAAATTTTCAAGTGGACTCGGGTGCGCACCCGAGTTCGGAAAACAGTGTTCACATTGTCCAAACGAATCGAACTTTGACGTCATTCGAACCCGGGTGCGCACTAAAAGTGCTTTGTGCTAATGTCCGAGGACTTTGTGTGTGCAAACACACATCCACATATGTGCTTATCTAAAGGATTGGGATGCTCCTGAACACTTAATATTTTTGTATTTTGTATTCTAATCCATTCATTTCCAACGATAGGTCGTTTTTGAAGTTTGTGGGAAGATGCAGTGTGTGTTTTTTTTTTTTTCAGAAGAATGAATGCCCTCTAATGTGACTGGTTGGACAGTTTCTTCATTTCATATGAGCTGTATAATTTAGGTTTCATAATTCAGTATAGGTATTGATATATTGTGTTTGATAACATATGGTCAGTACTAATGATGTTAAACCCATAAATAAACACATCGCAGATGTGAAAAAAAAAAAAATAGAAAAGGCTGTCATAGCTTGCAAATCTTATTCGTTTACTACGTTTCGGTCAAAGATCTTCTTAAGGCATTACACTGTGTCCTAACCAGAAGCGACGTCGCGACACGTGATAAAAGGTATCTTTTCCATGTTAATGTTTTTGTCCTAACCAGTCGTGAGACACGACGAGTGATAGAAAGCCCTGTCGCTATTTTTGGAATGGTTTCTATTTCTGCGACATCGCGCCAGGTAGGGCAGTCAACTTTCTTTTTTTTTTTTTTTTTTTTTACAGTATATTAATGCCGGCATAACGCTAGCCGGTTCAGAACAACTTGATTTTGGGCGAATGTTGTGCTTGAGGTCTCGCTCTCTTCAGTCGGAGCTCTGTCACACACACAGGACACACACACACACAGTTTCAGAATGGCAGAGGGGAGACATACCGGCTCATTCTGACTTTCTCACCGCTTCGCTGTCACGTGGAGATCAACAAACAATCGTAACAGGCTGAATAAGGATGCGATTCATAAAGTAACTTTTCCCTGTCTATGTATGTGATCCAGACTGTTGTGGATAGGCACAAATGACACCCAGCCATTGCTCCTAGATGGGGTAGTCATCGAAGACATTGAGGAATTCTGTTATCTTGGCTGCAAAGTGACCAAAAACTATGGAACTGATGTTGACATTGGCAATCGCATTAACAGAACTCGCCAAGCCTATTTCGCGCTGATGAAGATGTGGAAGTCATCTACCATACCCAAGAACCTGAAGCTTTGCATCTTTGGTGCTTGTGTAGAAAGCGTGCTCCTGTATGGCTGTGAAACTTGGGGTATCACACAGCAGAACATCAAACGTTTGTAAGTGTTTGTCAATAAATGCCTTCGTCGTATCCTACATATCCCAACCGCATCTCAAACCAAGATCTGCTTGAGCTCACCGGTAGAAATGCAATGGCCAATGAAATCAAGAAACGTAGGTGGCAATGGATTTGGTCATGCCCTCAGTCGGCCTTTATAAGAAATCATTAGAACTGCGCTTGATTGGAACACCCTAGGTAGTCGTAGACCTGGGCGACCAGGCAACACATGGCACAGAACGGTAGTAAAAGAAGCTGAAAGCAATGGCAAAACATTGCGGCAAGTCAAGGTGCTGGCGAACAACCGTGAGGCATGGAGATGTTGGACTGATGCGCTATGCTCCACATAGGAGACACAGCAAGCAAGCATGTGTGTGATTGTGTATTTATCCCCTCGGGGCTTGCTGTAGAAAACGTTACAGCGCTTATGTGAGAAAATGAGTTGCGTTCAGTAAACATACTGTTCCGTCTGTGATTGCTCTGTTTTCTACATTTTATTGTCAATTATCCTAATTTTAGTGTATGAAAATTGCGGTGTCGCGTCGCGCCTGGTGTGGACAGACAGATTGCTTGCCGCTGGAATCTTGTCGTGTCTGATTAAGACAAGGTGATATATTAATTTCTCTTAAGATTCTTCCTGTTGCAAGGGAAGTATATGACTGTTGCCATCATGATTCACCCAAGAAGTTAACTATTTTACAATGTGAATGTACTTTATTCATAAAAACAATTTAATTATTGTTCCGCATAGATGTTCAAAGCATTTACTAGCGCAGGGGTCGGCAACCTTTTTGACATGGAATGCCAGTTTTTACTTTCTGGTCAATGGCTGTGCCGACGCACATTTGAAAATGTTTCTATTTTGTATTTTTCTATTTTAATCATTTGTTTTTCATTACCAATTTTATTATCAGCATAACAGTTTGAGTGAAAAACCTGCATGTGAAAAATCTTGCATGTGATTTTTCACAGAGCATCTTTTGAAAGTGCTTTAATGGAAGAAAACCTGTCCTTTTGTACAAAATGTGTTAACACAGTTAAGGTCACAAATTTGCTTATTTGATTACTGATCACGAAATTGTGTGGAATCTTAAATATTTCTTATATTATGTCATACATTTTTCACACAGAGGGGTAATCACTAGCACGCAAGCAACAGCGAGAGAGGAGCAGTCTGTTTTATTTATATTAAGTTTTTCGCACCTGACCTGCATTCCAATCTACATCTTGATGTAATCCTTCCTCATGATCATGCAGTGTATTTTCATCAGCTGAATGGGAGGCTAAACACTATTAAAGTGTGATGAGACTAGCTTTGCGCTTGCAAGACATTCACGCATCACAAGCCGATCAACTATAGCCTTTTTCTGTAAATTGCACCTGCAAATTCGTTCCAATTGCACCACGATGTGGGTTTATGTTTTCTCTTTTAATCTAATTTTGAATGTGACCATTTAAGGATGGTGTACTTGTATGCTAGGTTGGAAATCTCGAATATTTTGAATTCATTATCATACACACAGTCAACTAACAAATCTGGGGTGTACGCAGCATTTGTGAATCCAGAGGAAAGTTTTTCGGGAAAGTCCATTTTACGTGTAAACTACTCCCAATTTACTCATATTTCATGAATGAGGCACATTGAAAGTAAATGTTTATGGAAACTTGAGTAGTAATGTGTGTTCTTTCAGGTTCGGATCTGGCTTTCCCAGCGTCAGTTCAAGATGATGTGATCTGCAGCAAAACTTTTCAGATCCTTTACAAAAACGAGGAGATTGTGGTCAACGATGTCCTCATATTTAAAGTGATGATGCTGCTAGACGCAAAGAAGGTCAGAGAATAAGTCTCATGGTTCATAGAACAAACACTGAATAAGATCAGAGAGTCAAATCTGCCTGCAGCACTGGTGATTTGTGTTTTAGATGTATTTTCTTCCTTCAGGTGGAGGAGTCCTTAAATGAAATGGACTTTCAGCTGACTTTGGATCTGTACTTCACTGATGGCGACTATTCGTATGTAGAATTATAACTGAACATTTGCGTTTTGGCAATAATAGCTATTTTTAATGTTGCTTGCTAAGGTAGTTGTTTGTCATTTTGCAGAATTCACTTGATATTGAACTCAGTGTTTGTTTTTGTCAACGATCAGGCCTGAGGACCCCAGTTCTCTCCAAAGCATCAGCAGTCGAACGCTGCGTTTGCACTTTAGCCTCCACAGAGGCATCCACCAGCACGTCAACGTCATGTTTGACTACTTCCACCTGTCTGTCGTTTCTGCCACTCTCCACGCCTCACTGGTGGCCCTGCATCAACCTCTAATCAGGTCAGCAGCAGTACACCTGCCAGTCATTGTCATTTTGTAGTATGTTATAAAGGAAGAAAGAAGCTTGTTAGTTGCTTGTGTTTCTTGGTGTGGAGAAGTTTTAACAACTTTTTTTTTTTTATTATTATTATTTTGTAATAAGAAGTAATTTTCTTTAAAACTGTGACTTTTGATAGCAGTTGAAGTGTTTTGTGGTTTATTTCACACTAGTGTTTGTACCCTCAGTTTCCCGCGGCCGGTGAAAAGCACCTGGCTGAACCGTAATGCTCCGGCACAGAGCAAAGACACTCTCATCCCCCCACTTGAATCTGTGGTGTTCGGCAGCAGCTATGTCAAACAACTGTCCCCAGATGTAAGAATACACACACGCACATCAAACTCTAAAATGCTTATGAGATCAAAGTTCAGGGTAGACACTTTTATTTCAGTTTTAATCCAAAAGTTAAATATACCTTGGTGACTTTGCATTTTCCAAAGCAAGGTACGCAGCCACTTATTTTCTCTCATATCAGTGAGTGCTTTAAGGCTTGCCAAAAATAGACCACCATTATGTAACTGAACAGCTTGAGTTATTACTGTTACTGAGATTTGTTTTGCACTACAGTACCTCTCACGAGAGTTCAGTCACATTAAGTCACCTTAAAGGTGCCAGATGGACCTTCTTTTGACATTCTTTTGCACAGCAATGGCGCTTCCTTTACTGAAAAGTTTCTGAAGGTCAAATTCAAAGACTGCGCCGACCCAGCTGTTCAGTTCAATTATTTAAATCAGAGGTCGGCAACCTTTTTGACATTTTTTATTTTCCTGGTCAATGGCTGTGCCGAATGCAAAATACATAAAAAAAAACTCCTTTTAGACCCCGGTCACAATTGTTACTGGTGGGATTAAATGGGTTAATGACAGTGTAGTTCCAGCAATGTCTCCAACTTCTGCATTGGCCAGTGCACTATCAAACAGAGATGCTGTGACAACCTTGGAGACAGCAGCAGGGTTTCTGTTAGCCGGTAATCAGTACCGCCGCTCCCTATACGCATATTACACAGTCTGCGTAAGGCACCAACTCCCTAGGGGGGCACCAGAAACTCCACCGGCTGCCCTAACACCTTATATGTTATTCAAGGACCCGGTAGCAGTTGTGGAACACAGACAATCGCCTCACGCTTACACTTTCACTTCGCGCTCTCACCACGCCTCGCAACTCTTGCCTCGCACTCGCACCGCACCTTGCAGTGCAAGGCTGGTGTTCAAATGGCAGCTGTCTTGCCGCTGCAATGATGTTACAATGTTAGGAGCTCTATCTGTGCTTTGCGGGCATGTTCTACTGCTGTGCTACATTGATAAAATGCTTGGCGCTGGTCTCAGCATAATGTCTCCCACCATCTGTTTTCCCGACGGTCAATGCATGTGACATTAGCGGCGTTTGCGCGAATTGACTCTTTTCTCATGAACCATGGTTTATTCAAAGGGTCATGTTACGCGTTAACGGCATTAAAAACATTAGTGCCGTTAAATGAATTTTGCGTTAATAATGCGTTAACTTCGACAGCACAACATTTTTAATGTGACCTTGGTTTAAGGAAGGTGTACCTGTATGCTGGGTAGGAAATCTCAAGGATTAATAAGTGGTGTTTTCCTTATTACATGACGTGTTGTTCTGAAAGCAAAAAGAAACAAATGAAACACGGAATGTAGGCTGTCATCCGCGCAGCCTGACTGAAGCAAAGCGGGCGCGTTTACTCGTGCGATTAACCGAAAGTGAAGCGCTACCGGCTCGTGATGCGCGAATGGCTTGCACGTGCTGCACGAGTCTGTTTGGTATACTGCAGTGTCGTCACATTTTTACTTTTTGTTTAGCCTCCCATCCAGCTCATGAAAACACGCTGTGTGATCATGAGGAAGGATTACATCGAGATGTAGATTGGAATGCAGGTGCGGAATTTATATAAATAAAAAAGTCTACTCCTCTCTCTCTCGTCGTTATTGGCGTGCCAGTGATTGGCACGTGTGCCATAGGTTGCCGACCCCTGATTTAAATAATTTAAAAAGTCAGTTTTATACTTTCATTGCACAGAAACCCTTCTTAAAAATATTGTATCATTACGGTACCACTTTTGCAAATCAGTCGAGACTTTTTGAAATATATTGATCAAACATTACTAATGTTGCAAATTATAATTAATGTTTTGAATCAGTGTTTTCTATTATAATTTATTCTTTTGGTGAATTTTATGAAAACATGTCTGTGTCACCCCAAATTTAAAAAGAACAAAATAAAGAAATTCTCAGTGCTGTAATACAGCAATTTTAAATGTATTACACTAAATACAAATTGTAATAGATTGATTTTATTTTTAAAGTTAAATCAGCATAAATGAAAGCAAAAAAATTTTTTTTTTAATTTAGCTTTACATTAGTGAGAATTGGGAATAACATTTCCTTAATTTGTCACAGTGCAAAAGGAAAAAAATTTATAGCTATAAAAATGAAATGGTCCTGCTTTTCACACACCATTTAGTGATACATCAAGACTTTCTTATGCTTTGCAGAGGAAAACCTTCCTGGTATCGGATCAGTGCCTACAGCACGCCATCAGCCTGCACCAGAACATGTGTTCCAGCCTCCTGCAGGCATATCAGGGCCTGTTCTGCTACTTAACCTCCATGACCAAGAGCTTGCCCTCCTCCCAGCGCATGGAGCTAGGTATGCAGCCCATCAGAGCTGGAAAACAATAAAAATCTAATTTCCAACCTGAGTTGGGAAACTGGAATTATTTTACAAGCTTACTTTTACACTGCACCTTCATTTTTGACCTGTTAAGAGCATTTAGGTGGCTAATTGTCATGTTTTTGGTTTAGTTTTCATCTACTTTGACATTGTTACAGAATGCAAAGTTAATATTTCAGAAGGCCTCCATTTTGGCTCAGTTAAATATTTGATTTTGATTTCTATACCCAGTTTAGCTAGAGTTTCTGTATATGTCTGTTTGTATAAGCATGTGGCATGTTTTATTTGGTATGTGCATCATTTGGTCATTTGGTTTCACATATTAATATTTTTTATATTTATGTTTAATCTCAACCCCATTGAAGACTGACTGTGAATCACTTACTTGGCCTATAGTAATGCAAATACTAACTTGTGAATAATTGTTTAACTAGCTGCTCTTATTTGGACATTTAAGCAATAGTTTGCACAGAAGTGAAAATTCTGCCATCATCTACTTGCTTTGTTTAGGGTTGGAACGATCAGATACCGATCCGATACCGTTTTTTTCTTAATGAGTTTAGAACATCTATAATTCACTGTGTGGAACTGATTGGGAGTACTCTTTGTGTAAAGAAACAAAAACCTCTAACAATACATTATTTCATTATAAAATAGGAAAACAAAAACAATTACATAAGAGCATGTGCAAACTTTATTGTTAACTAGTCTGCAGGATGCAGCAGCAGTTTGGGAGGGGAGTCATAATGTTTCATTACAACACATTACACAGTGCATAATAACAGTTCAAATTAATGCAAAGATAAATAAAAAAGTATATTCAGTGTAGGGATGCCACGGTGTGAGATTTTGACGGTTAAATTACCGTCTGAGAAAAAAATCGCGGTTAACCGGTTTTACAATTATATGCAAATTTTCTTATGCAACACACTGATGCAAAAAATGCATATCATATAACAATTGTCTAAATGTCAAAGTGGATGTATTTCTGGGGGATATGTGGATGCTAAGGGAAGCCCTATAATAAGAAAACTGATAAATACAGACACACACACACAAAGGAGGTAATAAGAAACGCTCCAATCTAGGGCACGACACCGCTTATTCGCATCCTGAGCTCAGTGATGTACTTCAGTGTAACCAGAGTGCTTCAGAAGTGTGTAAATGTAAGATTACTGTGGGTGCGGAACATGTAGTTCACGGCATTCTTCTGAATCAGTTTATTAAAGCAGTCTGTTGTCTGTCAGACACCCCAACATAAAGAATCAGCAACAGACTCTAAATACTGTCCACAACACCTTACAAATAACCCTTTGGACTATGCATAATAATGGGAACATTGCTTACAGCAGGCAATTTAAAGTCCGATCATGACTAAAATGTACATTTATTGTTGAATGTGGTGAATTTGTACAGAAGCAATGCTTTAAATATTGAGAAAAATTTAAGATGCAACTTCAAGTTTACACGCTGATAGTAACTACACGCAGTGCACCACGCGCTGTCAGCATGCTTAAACATTACAAAAAGTGGCATCTTTAATTCATCACTTTAAAATCAACACAGCTAAAAATATTAAACTTACTAGTTTGTTGTTGGACGACTAGTGGAGCATCCTGTCCCATTTGTAGAATGTGTGTCTTTCTAGGACTTCTGTCTGCTTGTTTTACGTCAGTCATTTCAATGCTGCCAAACAGCCGATTTAAGTCGCTTTTTTGATGGATATGAATCTGGTAGATCAAATTCCTCTGTTATATTTTGGAATTTGTGTGTTTAAGCTCATGTTCAGTTCATGACACCTGGCAATTAAAGCACCACGCGTCCACCGACCGTAACCATAGCAATAGCTCCAGTACCCACACAGACTTTTCCCATTTAGGCTTACAAAATTTTACGAAAAACACTTTTATATTATATATTTATACATTATATAAAATACTTTTGCTATGTGTAAATAAAGCATTTCACTGTTTTTTAATCATGGATTCTAAATTCTTATGGTTAAATTAACCATGATATTAATCCCGTCAACCCTAATGCATACTCTTAAATATTTGTACACTGTATCAAATCACCCCCTTAACAGCATGTGTGCCCCCGTCTCACCCAATTCTACGCCAGTGAATTCACAGCAGTGTTATACGCTTCTCATTCAACATCTGGTAAAATGCTTATCCTGTGCCATTCTCAATGCATGTTATAGGCGGACCGAACTATTGATCATCTACATCTGAGATGGAGTTTGTGTGGAGTGACCAAATATTGCGCTGAGCAGCGCATTGCATCACGAGCCTCTGCGTGTGTTTATGTGTGTGTGTCGGCATAGCAGTGCTTGTTCAGTAAAGTGTGGTGCCAGATCCTTAGCTGTGCATGCTGACTGTATATTTATTATTAAACACAGCCTTTTGCAATTCACAAAGTTTTTGGATGACTGTAAGAGCCTGAACAAAATGCACAAGTTTTATGTACTACTTTAATGGGGATTTGAAGGTTATTTATGTCATTCTTTGAGCTTGACAGTAATGTCAATGACCAACATGCGGTATCGGATTTGGATCGGGCTCGTCGGACTGATACCCGATCTGGGTAAAAACATCAGTACCGGACCCGATACCGATCCAGGTATCGGATCGGTGCCATCCCTAGCTTTGATCATCTACTGCTTGACTTCTGTGAAACAAATGGTAAATTATTGCAGAATGTTCATGCTGCTCTTTTCTATAGGAAGAAATTGAATGGGGACAGGTTCTGTTGAGCTCAAAAAGAAGCTTAAAGTGTTAGCTCACCCAAAAATGAAAATTCAGTAATTGTTTACTCACCCCTATGTTGTTATAACCCCATATGACTTTCTTTCTTAACACAAAGGGAGAAATTGTGAAAAACTTTTGTGTTCAGTGATGTCATACAATGGCAGTTTATGGTGACCACCTGTTCAAGCTTCAAAAAGACTCAAAAATATAGTTCAGAAGTCTAATAAATTATTCCATAAGACTCATGATTGTTATGAAAGCATACGATGAGCTTTTGTGAGAAACAAACTGAAATATATATATATATTCACACACATGTACAAATACAAATCTGTTATATACAGATAGTGCAAGGGAATCTAATGGCATTAGAGGTAGGATATGTTGGATAAATATAAATAGACCGTGTATTGCACATAATTATTGCTCAATGGGGTAGTTTTAACTGTTCATGAGATGGATAGCCTGAGGGAAAAAACTGTTCTTGTGCCTGAAGGTTCTGGTGATCAGTGCTCTGTAGTGCTGGCCAGAAGGCAACAGTTCAAAAAGGTAGTGGGCTGGGTGAGTGGGGTCCAGAGTGATTTTTTCCAGCCCTTTTCCTCACTCTGGAAGTGTATGGGAAAAGGGCTGGAAAAAGTCTTCTGAAGCCATACAATATGAATAACAACTTAAATTTCAGTCTGTTCCTCATAAAGCTTTTGTATGACTTCAGAAGAACTGGAAAATGGTGCAACTGTCAAATGGACTACTTTTATATTGCTTATTTGTAATTTTGGACCTTGATGGCACCAGTCGCCATTCACTTTCATTATATGGAAAAGAACAGTGTTAACATATTGCTTGTTTCATTTTGTGTTCTATGGAAGAAAGTTTGTAAAAATATGAATGTGTATAAATGATCCCCGAATTTTCATTTTGGGTGGACTTACCCTTTTATTAGTTAAATATGTTTCTAAATAGCCTTTGTACCTCGAAGTTATTCATTGTATGCCCTTGAATCAGCATGCCCCTTTATCTCTTGTTCGTTAAAACTGGCATTTAACACAACTTTCACTCCAGAACTTACACTGTTAACTCTCACTTCGTTGAAGCTAAACAACTCACTCCTTGCTGCCTTTTGAGCAAATGTATCACGTGACTAAACTTGTATAATGTATTTAAGGATAAACTCTAAACTCAAACAGCAGAAAGGGAAAGTGAAAGTTTTAAACGTGCCTATATGTGCAATCCTACCACTAGCCAAGCCCAGCATGCAGGTCCTTTATGAACGAGTTCTCAGAAGACCTTACCCTCCAGGCCAGAGGCACATCTACATAGGTACGTCCCTCCAAAACCGACTCTCTGCTCCACATGCCTCTTGCCTTTCATTTGTGTCTTCCAAAAGTTCACCCAACAAATTCATATTCTGTCCACATTTACTCAACCTCACGTCATTCCAAACCTGTATGGCTGTCTTTCCTCCATGAAGCACAAAAGAAGATGTTAGGCAGAAAGGGTCTGATATACTCAGTCGCCATTCACTTTCATTATACGGAAAAAAGATGCAATTAAAGTGAATTGTGACTGTGGCTAACAATCTGCCTTGCATCTTTTGTGTTCAACAAATATGGGTTTGGAACAACATGAGGGTGAGTAAAAGATGACAGCATTTTCATGTTTGGTGAGCTGTCCCTTTAGGCTTTCTGTCTTCCGTTTCCCCTAACCTGGACGTTTGTCAGTGGCAAATGTCATCCACTGATGGATCTCTTCTCTCACTCTTATCTCAGTTTAGTCTTACTTTCCTCTAGTAGTCTCTCAGATCTAAGGCTGACTTGGAATCAGTCAGGTGGCTTGAACTCAACATTGCTGGTTCTCTGTCCTACTTCCTGTGCTATTCCTCTGACTCCCTCTGATGTGCTGTGAATCACAGGCTCTTGAGACAGGCCCTTCTTTCTCATACACTCCATACTGCTGCTCTAAGAACAACATTCTCACTTTTCTGTCTTTTCCCTTTTTTAGAAGAACTTGATGTGGAAGCACGACTTCATGAGCTTTGTGAACAAGTCAAGGTATGTTATAAATGTTTAATTTGGATATGGTCATGGTGGTAGCTCTCCATCTATAAAATTGTTTTGATTTGGTGGTTGTTGCTTGGCTGGTGCCCCCTGGTGGCTAATAAACTCTTGTGCATGTGTGATGTGTATGTGATGTTTTGCAGCAGAGGGCAGAGAGCCCAGATGAGCTGGCTGAACTGGTGAACATGAACTTGGCACAGCTGTGCTCTCTCCTCATGGCACTGTGGGGAAATTTCCTGGAAGTTGTGTCGCTTAATGAGCTTGTCTCTGCACTGCTGGCCCAGGAGCACCACACACTGCGGGTGAGTTCTGAGATCTTTTCCAAACATCTAACCCTAAGTATTACACTTCAGCACAAAACTTGTCCCATGACATTTCTGCTATAAGCATGAATGATACCTCAAACCATGCTGCTTGTTGAGGAGAGGTGTATTGCTTCTTTTTTAGAAATCTGACTTATGATTTTTCACCTGGCAGGAACAAAAAGGTTTTGATTTACATCATCATCAGTCTCCCTTTTTCTTCCCTTGTATTTGATTTTTTGAGCCTACGCACCAAATCGATAAGGATATATAATCTTTTCAGTGTTTGGCGTGGACGTTTTTACTGTTTATTTTTATTTTTTAAATTTTTTTTGCCAGATCTAAGAACCAAAATATCATATACTATAGAGACTTGGGGGTGTGCTCTTTTGAGCCAATAAGGAACCACCCAGAACACCCTAGCAACATCCCAACAAAAAGCTTAAAACCACTCAGAACACCTTAGCAACTGCATAGCTACTCCCTGGTTGCTATATTTTGTTGTTTAACAGCACTTAAATGTTTCTGCATTTTTGTTTCATGTTACTTTTCTCCTATTCCCAATTTTAATAGGTGCGAAGATTTGCAGAAGCTTTCTTTTGTCTTGAACACCCCAGACAGAGTGCACTGGCCTTCCAGGAACTTCAGTAAGTCTTAAAATATCATTACTGTTATGGTTATATAGCACCATTTTAGAAGAAAATAAAACTTTGATGACAATTCATATTAATTTCTTTGTTTAACAGTGCTCACAGTCACCAACAGATGACCACAGCTATCAAAAACTCTTCTTATTTCCTGTCTTTACCACCTCTTCCTGTTGAATGTGCAGACCTTGATGGGGATGTGAACTCCCTGCCAATCATCTTTGAGGATCGATATCTAGAGTCCATTACTGAAGGTATGTGTAGTGCAACTGTTGGATCAAAAACAAGGCTTTGATATTTTACCATGGTTAAAAAAACAAAAGGCTTGAATGAATTTGGCCTGTTAAAAACCTTTTCAAGATTCAGTGAAATCAGAATGGGAGTTTTGTGACTTTTAGTCCATGCTTAGTGTGGTTCTGCTGTCAAGTGTGGTTTTAACTGGCTATAATATAAGCGAAAAGCTATTGGCTATAGAAAAAATGGGAAGAGCCCTTCAATAAGGCCCGCCCAAACTTCTGTGTCAACAAAGGTAAGAAAATTGTGCCCATCAAACCATTTCATTTGGTCTGCACTGGATGTGGTGTAACAGTTAAATATCTGGTCTGGTATCAATTAACTTTCCCCATTGCATCCTTGGCAAGGCACTTAGTCTCAACTTGCATCAGGAAGACTGACATAAGTGTATTGTAATTTTCTTTGTATAAGAATTTCTACTAAATGACTACTTATTTACTGTTTGGTTTTCACCCTTAAGATCGTGATGGTCCATGGCTTGGTCTCCACAACATTAGGAGTGGCTCTGTCTCCACTAAAATAGATAAGTCCAACTCAAAGGACTTCATTGCTAGTGTGGAAGGAGCCCTCGGTCCATACCCAAATAAGCAGCACGCTTCTCTTGCCACCGCTTGGCCTGAACAAAATGAGCCTCCCCTCAAATCCAAAGCCAAATCTATCAAACTGAAGAAGAATGCCAAGACTGAAAATCCCAAGAAGCTGACCAGGCAGAGCTCTAAAGACTCTGTGGTTCTCACAGGCTACAAGAACTTGAAGGTTCCTCAAAGTGAACCAACCACCAAGTCCAAAGAGGTTGACACTCAATGCAACCAGAAAGATGAGGTAGATGATCCAGGCCTATCTGGTGACCTCAGTGATAGACCAGGATACAAATGCGTCCTCCTGAATGAAACTGTAAGCTCCGATTTTGCTTGCAATGCTAGTGACTGTACCATAAGCTACAGCCAAGGCAACGTCTGTATGCAGAGCGACAGCTTTTCAAATTTTATGAGTTTGCAAGTTCAGGCTAGACCCCAGGCAGGTCCTGGAGCAGAAGCTACACAGAGTGCAGCTGTGCACAGAGTTGATTCAACACATCCGCTTGCTGGGCTTAGACATATCGATGTGAAGCCGAGTGACAAGGACCCCTACCAGGGCGATAAGGTCACCATTCTTCTACCACACCACACAGATCCGACCCCCAAGAGGGATGTTCCAGAGATCACACAGACTGATTTTCGTGAGTTCAAGAGTCGAGTTGGGGACGGCGCCACAATCGTTGGTCCTGTTGGAGGTTGTGCGGCCGCTTTAAGGTTTGTTGCTCCAGCATCCTCCCATCTTTCAGACTCAGGAATTGAGAGCGAGCCAAGCTCCGTGACACAACTAGCCCCGGTTTCCCCATCTCCTTTTTCCTCTACTGGACTTGAACTGCCTGTAGAGCAGATTCCAAAAAACATCCATCAGAGATCCGCTCCGCTCAGCCCTGCCTCGAGAGTAACCACTGCATTGGAGGCTCTCAACCTGGAGAGCACCAGTGGTGTCAGCGGAGTCCAGTCTTCCCTCACCTCCATCAACTCTCTCCCCTCAGACGATGAGGTGGAGACGGAGGACGTTAGCAGGGAGTCCAGCATCCTGGTGCAGGAACAGAGCCTCATCTTTTCTGGAGAATCTCACAGCCTCCCAATATCCGGCTCTAGAGTTTTGGCTCAGCAAAGACCCTCCTTCGGTCAAGGAGACGGGCTAGTGTCTCACAATGAGGACTCTGCTCTCCAGTCCCACTATGAAACCTTTGCTCCAGACAAGCAGGCGAGATCTGCTGAGAGCAATCTTACAGGCGGAGGTGGTCCATGTAGTGAGCCTCAGACTGCTGCCCAGTCCAGTACATCAGCCACCAGTAGCACAGATCTGGTGAAAAAAGGCTTTGTGGAGAACTACTTTGACTCGCACTCCAGCACTGACATATCCGAGATCAGCCCACTAGAGACTGCTGCCATAACGCTGGGGATCCAGACTTGCCCCAATGCTAATGATGATGAAGAAGAAGAGGAGGAGGAGCAGGAACACGAGATGATCGAGAATGGTTACTACGAGGAGACAGATGGGCCTGTTTATGTTAATGGTCTGCCAGGGGAGGAAGGGAAGTGTGGGGATGGGGGAGCAGAGGGGAGAAACCTCTTTTATGAGCACTTGGGATTGGAACAGCTACAGGAAACATATGCTACCTCTGCTGGCCTGCAGACACGGCCTCCTGGACCAGCACTGACCAGCAACGATGTGCGCTGGTACAAGTGTGCCCCAACTTTTCAGATGAAAGCGTGAGTTCTTCTTCTTTTTCGTCATCATGTTTTTCTTCTTCTTCTAGGCCTATTTCTTCTTTTTCTTTTTCTCATCCTTCTTCTTCCCCCTCCTCTTCTTCTCTCATCCAAATATGTCATGCCTAAGGGACAGAACAAAGATTTTAAAAGCTAAATAACTTAAGGACAACATGGAATCAAAATGGACCCTATTTGCTTCCTTAATACACGTTCCTGAACTTATTGCACATGTTATTCAAAAGAAAAAAATGTGGTCTTTGTAATCTTTCAGAAAAATGTAATGCCTTATTCTGACTATAAAATAACTCCTTTTTGCAGATGCCACCTAGGTTAATGTTAACCAGCAGTCAAATAGCTGTTAGGCATTGTGTTAACAGACTTTAGGTTACTGTTTTAGGTATTCAAGCCTTTCTAAAATCTTGCCAGTATTTAACACAGTATTAAATAGGACTGGGTAAAAATATAAATTTTCAAATGCATCGCGAGCTTCATTTGAACAATCTCAATATCGATTCTTAAATCCCAAGAATGATCTTTTACTATTATGCGCTACCTTCTACTACAATGAGAGAAAATTGCTCGCATTTGCAACCAAATTTCTCGCCGTACGAATAAAAATGTCTGTGATTGGCCACTGGGTGATAGATGTTCAGATTTCACTCATCAGGGATAGTGTTGTATAGTGGTGAAGTATTCAGCAGCTGGTTGGACTTGTTCTGTGTGTCCAAAGACGAGATCTACGCCACTCATTTGTTATTGAATGATGTCTCTTTTAATACCCTTACTGTTTTTTACAGTCAGTTGATAAAAAAGAAAGAAAGAAAAAAAGAAACATTTAATTCTATTCACGCATAGCACGGACGAGGTGAAGCCATTCAAGTCCTCTCTCGTTAATATGCGCTCATTTACAGACCTTCTTTACAGAGATGACTGTTTTCTTAAAGAGACAGTACTGTTTTTTAGCATGTATTTAATAAATCAATGTAAATACTTGTAAATAGTACAAATTATGCAATTAATCAATAAAAATGTAGCAAAATATATGCAATATTGTATCATATTTATTGATGGAATGCATGGATTTGTTCATTTTCTAAAAGCTCAAATGTGACAAATAATGAAAATAAAAATTAAAAATCTTGTAAATTGAATATTTTCATAATGTACCTAGTTAGAAGGTCCCCTGTATAATTAACAGCATTAGCTGGGAGAGAAGTTCTTTCATATGTAAGCATAATGGACATTATAACTGAAATATGCCCATATGAATCAAAATAGAGAGTTTATAAAATCAGAATCGAATCGGGAAATCTATATCAATACCCTGCCCGAGTATTAAATATTTAATTGACAATACACAGTATTTAATTTAATGCTGCCTAACATTATTAAATGTTATTACAATAATAGCAAATAATAACCTAGTTTCCATCCACTTTTTGTGCTGTTATCGACAAAGTGAAATTGCGTAAAAAAATGTTTGCAAAATTTGCCGTCTTCTGCCTGTTTCCATTCAAATGGCCTTTTAACGATAAAAATGGTGTGCATGACGTCATGCTTAAAAAAACACTTTGTCGTATAAGTTTTGGTTTATCGCAAAAATAAATCTGCCTTAAGCCATTTCCATACAGAAATGTGTATATCGTTAATTGTGTACCTTTCGCCTCCCAGATGCCCCTAATTTTTTTCCCCCCAAGTTTTGGTAAAATGGGGAGAGTATTGAGACAATTCATTGAAATTAGCCAGCTTATCTGATAGGACTGTAATATTGGTCCTGATGTTGCGCCTATTGCAGGTTGCCACCCGTTCCAACCTGAAAGCGAATCGTCATGGCCCTGTTCAAGCTGGCAACCTGCGCCAAGTGGTGGGGGAAATTTTAGGTCTTACTATAAGGACCATCCATCGATGTATGTATGCTGTGTGCACAGCTATTAAAGAAAAATTTTTGCGGTGCAATATCAGGGTTTACATATGATACATTTCTCATATTCAATAGGCTATTTTGAACAATCATCTAATCTAACGCATTGCCATCACAACTGCATTATGTCCCGCATATTTGTCCAGCAACTTTTAACGACCAACTGTACTTGATTGTAATCTAAAATTAATTTTAGCGTCATAATGCAATTGACATTTTCTGAAGAAGCTCAGCAAATGCGATCCGAGGTAAAGAGGGTTAGATTTAAAATATTTTAAAGTTTTAAAATGTTCAAAAGCCAGTTTTCTGAAAGTGAACTCATTGGACAAATAGTTCTGATAGTTTATAGTCTTGACTATAAAAAATTGTAGAACATTCTGAGATTGTCATTCAGCCGACTTATTTCGTTTACAGAACAGGGTAAGGCTAATTTAAGTTTGTGTAAAGAAAAGGCAAGTATATAGGCCTAACAATAGTATTTTTTTAGTTTGGTAATTAATTTTTTTAATTTAATGCTTTATTCATTTGGTAATTTATTTAATTTAATACAGGGAATTTTTGCCGGCATTTTTTTCAAAAGTAAGCTAAACAATAATTTTATAGAATTGGTTTATATGTTAGTGTTCTAAAAAAGCACACTGATGCTTTTTCCTAGTATTGTGTATTTATGTTTTAATTAAAACATTGTTTGTGCACAGAAATCATATATTTTTTGTATTGTGGGCTAATTCCATGACTGCTGTCTATTATTTTGAATGGTGTGCAAAAGCAACTTTAATAAATAAACGGATGGCTACCGCAATTAAATTAATTGGAAAGAGTGGCCATTCATTTGGTCTCTGTGAACTTGTCGATGACAGGTGCATGATACATACTAGATATTTGTGTTGGCACTCCTAGAAGTGTCATGACACAGATGTGTTTGCAGCATCGGATATGTGCAGGTATGCCGTTAAGACCAATCTAAAACAGTGCGAGTAATGCTTCATGTACAGTAAATTGGCTTTCAAGGATGTATACCTTGTAATCATGATTAACACAGGCTAACGATTGGGGTAGATTCTGTCATGACACTAAATTTTTGCGTTAATGGCAATTTTCTCGACAAAGTTTCCAAACCAGTTTTTCGCGACATTTGAAGTATCGACATAGTTCATGCGCTAGAGTTAAACGGAAAAATATGTCAACACTTGAAATTTTTGCGATAATTTGCGTTTCAATCAGCTATATCAGGAAACTTTTTGATGCGCTACACCTTTTGTTGCAAAAAATCCCCTTGGATGATTAATGATTGATTTGAGAAAAAAAAAAAAAAGATGTATTACTATTTCTTAAATGTTACTATTGGAGTAAGTTGAGATGATCTTAAGAGCAAACTTGACCTTCAACCCCCACATCCTTACTGGTAGTGTTTCAGTAGGGGAGCATGCCACCACAATCGACTGCAAGCTCACGTTCAGGTCTGGCTTCCTTCTGATATAGAACGCCCACTTGTTTCGATCCAATCTCTTCCTCATGGATAAAATCATGTCCTGCCTTACACATACAGTAGTAGAATGGGTTGCAAATGCCATTTCATGTTAATCTTGATCAATCAGATCAATCTTGTATATCGCTGTTCCATTGTTCGTGTGTTTTAACATTTAGGTTTATGCAAGCAAAAGAGGAGTTGAAGCAACTGAAGTTGCCAGGCTTCCTGTACAGTGAAGTGACCGATTTGGCATCCACTGCACCTTATTTCAGCATGGATGAGGATGAAAGCTGTGATGAGGGCATACACCTCATTGTATGTGTACACGGCTTGGATGGTGAGCAGAAACACAAACACGTCTGTATTGTTTCTATAATTCCTATTTAACCTTGTTCAAAAGGTTCATTTCAACATATGTTCAGATTCATGTTTTTTTTTATTAATAAAAACTCTCTTTCTGACTGTAGGTAACAGTGCAGATCTGCGGCTGGTGAAGACTTACCTGGAGCTCGGTTTACCTGGGGCACGCATAGACTTCCTAATGTCAGAGCGCAACCAGGTAACCTTGTAAATCCATCACATGGGTAGTTTATAGAGTAAATATAATTTTTTTAAAAATAATAATAGATGTGTATATAAAGACACTGCAGACTGCAATTAATAAGGGACAAATGAAATAGCTTGAAAAATAAATTGAACAATTGAAAAAAGTAAATTAACCTGAAATTGTATTTTGTTATTATTCAAGAATGACACATTTGCAGATTTTGAGTCGATGACTGACAGACTTTTGGATGAAATAGTGCAGTACATACAAATCTACAATCTAACAGTTTCCAAGATAAGGTAAGGCAAGACATTTCCCTCAAGCTCAGATAAATGAGGTCTACACCAGTGCGTGCTTCACAAAACTATACTTTATTGCCACATGGAGGGCGCACTTGGCAGTATTTTGCACCAGACAGTGACAAAAAGAATGTACTATTGGGTTTTTGAATGCACAAGCGAATGCCACAAGATTCTTTGCCATATGAAAGAATGCATTATGACGTCATTGATAGCTTAGGCAAGCTCATTATGTTTTTAAAGTAATATTTTAAAGGAATAGTTCACCCAAAAATGTTATTCTCTCATTTATTCACCCTCATGCCATTTCGGATGTGTATGACTTTCTGTCTTTTGCAGAGCACAAAGAAGAAGATATTGAGAAGAATATCTCAACTCAGTAGGTCCATACAATGCAAGTGAATGGTGACCAAAACATTGAAGCACATTAAGGCAATATAAAAGTAATCCATACGACTCCAGTGGTTAAATCAGTGTCTTCTGAAGTGATCCAATTGGTTTTGGGTGAGAACAGATCAAAATGTAACTCCCTTTTCACTGTACATCTCGTCATTGCAGTCTCTAGGCACGATCATGATTTCAGGCTCGATTATACTTACTGTACTTCCTAGTGCTTGACGAATACGCGGAGCGCTAGATGCCACTATGAAGTGTAATCAAGCTTGAAACCATGATCGCCAAAGAGACTGCTGATATCAGAATTTACAGTGAAAAAAGGAGTTATATTTTTGTTTGTTCTCACCTAAAACCAATTAGATCACTCCTGAAGACAAGGAATAAATCACTGGAGTCATATGGATTACTTTCATGCTTCAAAGTTTTGGTCACCATTCACTTGCATTGTATGGACCTACAGAGCTGAGATATTCTTCTACAAATCTTTATTGGTGTTCTGCAGAAGAAAGTCGTACACATCTTGGATGGCATGAGGGTGTGTAAATGATGAGAGAATTTTAATTTTGGGGTGAATTGTTCCTTTAAAAGCATCTGTGATGTACACTTAGCATGACAGAATCACTGTTTTGTCTCTGTCAGTTTTGTGGGTCACTCTCTGGGAAATCTGATTGTGCGCTCGGTGCTGTCGAGACCCAGGTTTAAGTGTTATCTTAGCAGACTGCACACGTTTCTGTCTCTGTCTGGACCTCATCTTGGCACACTGTACAACAGCTCAGCCCTCGTCAATACTGGTAACACCCGCTCATGACCTCAGCACATTTCTGACGACAGTAACTCATGAACAGTCACTCACTCATTTTTCCTGTCTCAGGGTTGTGGTTTATGCAGAAGTGGAAGAAATCTGGCTCTCTGCTGCAGCTGACCAGTCGGGACCACTCAGACCCACGCCAGACTTTCCTCTATAAGCTGAGCAAGAAAGCAGGTAAGTGTAATGTCATTCGGATTCAGCTGAAGTTGAGGTTTGGTTGGGTTACTTTGTACTCTGATGCTCATACTGTTTCAGGTCTTCAGTTCTTTAAGAATGTGGTGCTGGTCGGATCTCTGCAGGATCGATATGTTCCCTATCACTCTGCTCGTATTGAGATGTGCAAAACAGCCTTAAAGGACAAACAGACTGGTGAGGCTGCTTTTTTATTTTTTAAAGGAATAGCTCAAAAGCTCAATTAAAATAGTCCATAGGGCCTGTGTGCTATTTACCAAGTCTTCTGATGCCATCCAATAGCTTTGTATGAGGAATAGACCAAACTTGTTGTGTTTAGACCATTTAAGTTGGCTTAATATAAGATTTTCCCCTCTTTCTTCCATTGGTTGGCAATAGAACTGATAATCCCACCCCAATCTCAACCCATTGGTTGAGCCGATGTTGCTTTGTCGGACTGGTTGGGAGAAAACCTCAGTGTTTGCACTTTTCAGCTAAATTGCTAAATTTTAGTTGTCTCTGCATATTAAGCTGCGATAGAAGCTTTTTAACATTGAAAAAAAAAAAAAACTACACACATCACCTTTAATGATGCTTTTAACTTAATATTCCTCTTCTTTTGCTGGTTTGTCTCTCACCATCTACTCATGTGGTGTCAGGTCCAGTGTATGCCGAGATGATTGAGAACCTTCTACTCCCTGTGCTTCAGAACAAAGACTGTAACTTGGTGCGTTATGACGTCATCCATGCGCTGCCCAACACCGCCAACTCTCTGATTGGCCGGGCAGCCCACATCGCCGTCCTGGACTCTGAGATTTTCCTGGAAAAGTTCTTCCTGGTGGCAGGACTCAAGTTTTTTCAGTAGCCTGCTTGATCAGACGAATCCGGAGCGAATACCTCACTGCAAATGGACCATGCCGAGCGTTTTTCTGATTTATTTTTTCACGGTTTTAAGTATGCTCTCAGAGGTGAAGAAAAATACATCAGTGTTATTTTCGTTGATGATATTGTTTCTATTTAGTCTGTTTTGAATGTGGAATTGCTCATTTTTATTTTTCTACTGCCATTGTTTTTTTAAAGGCTACTTTTACTGTTTTATTCATTATTAAGAAAATCAAGCCTCCTTGTGGTATTTTTTCAGTGTTATTTATGTTCATTTTTACCATTTTTGTTTAACAATTCATTCTAGTAAACTACCTTATGCTGAACTGGAAATGTAGCTGCTATAAAAAGAATTACATATTTATTTGGGGTGAAGATCCAGGTCTTCTTCATGGTAAAAGCACGTTCACTTGAACATTCTGGCATCTACAGATGGCTTGCATACATTTTTCTATCAAGAAATTGCCATTTGACTACACATTTTTTACAACAATCCTTTTTTTTTTATTATTACAATGTCAAAGGCTTCCTGAACATGGACGAACATTTGATTGTAACTGAAACGAAGCAGCCTTGGACTGTTTGTTGGTTTTATATGATGTTTCTAGGTGCCCATTGCATTATCATGCACAATCTTAACCCAGCCTGGTGTTGGGTAGCGAACACAGCTTGGCATGTTAGCATTTTTATTTTATTAAGGGGATACAGGTAACTAATTTACTGGGGATGGGTGTGGGCTAGATGGTTAGTCAGTTTAAACAGCACAAAACTAGTAATTGGATCATGTGGTTCTGGGAAAGTATTTATGTTCGGTTTCCTATGGAGGAGTTAGGTAATGCTTGTGTGCGAAAACACTTTAAATGAAACCTTGTTTTTGTTAAAATGGTTTTGTATCATGGACTCCACATTTCATTAAATGTATTTGCAATAATCACATTTGTGTCCTGTTTAAAAAAAAAAAACGTTTTTATGCATAAAGGCTATCATTTAGTTTCAATGAATTTTTCTCCAAAAAATGAACATTCCGTTATTATTTACTTTCAGTTCCGAACCAGTATGTTTCTGTTGTTTTATTTGAACACAAACAGAATTTAAGAATCTTTACGCAGCTCTTTTCCATACAATGACTGTTCATATTGTCCACAGCTGTTAAGATTATCAGTAAATAACAATTAAGTTTTCTTTCTGTTCCTAACACAAATCTATCGTATTACTTCAGAAGTATATATTACCTTATGGTGTAGTGGACTAAAGCACTGAACTGGTAAGTGGAAGGTTGTTGGTTCAATCCCCACAGCCACCACCGTTGTGTCCTTGAGCAAGGCACTTAACTCCAGGTTGCTCCAGGGGGATTGTGCCTGTAATCAGGGCACTGTAAGTCACTTTGGATAAAAGTGTCAGCCAAATGCTTAAATGTAAATGTAAATATTGCACAAGTCATATGGACTACTTTTAGCTTACAGTCAGAAATGGCTGTTGTTGTTTGGAAAAGAGCTGCATAAAGATTCTTCAGAATTTCTCCATTCATGTTTCACAGAATAAATAACAGCATATGGGTTTTGAACAGTGTGAGAGTGAGTAAATAATGACAGTTTTTAGAGAACTGTTCCTATAAGCTTAACTGAATTACTGTATGTTGTTCACTAGATGGCAGTGTTTACCATACTTTACCACACAATACTTTTGTATCATATTTAACTTCTGTTTGTTTAAAACGTAGTTTTAATTCTAATGTAAAACCAAAGTGTACCAAATAGCACCAGGAAAATGTTCCAGAGGCTTTCTAAATAATTGTTATTTAAGAATTTTAGTCTATGCTACACTATAGAAGAAAGATGCATCATCTTGTCAACCTTAGATGGAATAATCTTCTGTAATGACCACGCACCTAGTGTTTATCTGCATGTTGCCTCTTGAAACCAGCTGATCTTTGGAATGCGGGTCACTAAGGAAACCTAAAGACCTGAATGAAAAGTAGCCTGTTGAGCAGCACCACCCCTAGTTCTCCAGACTACTTCTCTAAATTGCTGTACGGTGCAGTAGGATGATGTCATGTTCTTTGGAAACGGGACGGTGGGAGATGACCTGGCCAGAGAAGTGTCCTATAAGTGAGAGATCGAAGGTCACGTGGATGTGAATATGATCACTACAGGGGGTCAGCAGTTGTAAACAGCACACCCGTTTTACTGGAATCTTTTGAACAGTTAAAATCGCCATTGGACAGCAGACATCTTTCACACAATGGAAGGAGAGAATAATCCTTGACGACCTGCCACGACCCCTAACAGAGCCTTAACCATCCCGCACACAAACACAAAAAGCTTAAACTGCTTAATGTCCCAATTAAGGCACTATGGAGATTTCTTGCTAGTATATTAATCACTGTTGTTTTAATTGAAGATTACTTTAATGTACGTATTTTATGTGTACAGTTTCACACATTCATCGAAGCGCTGTAAACTCTTGTCGCTACCTGTCTTTGTTGTGGAGCATTTTAAAGGAAGGTTTATACGTTTTCATTTATAGAGGGGGGTCGTGTTTATATTTATCACGACGTACAACCAGAGTGTTACAGCTTTCCTTAGTATTACAGCTTTACTTTGGATTGATGGTTGTTGAGGAAAACTGCCTCGTAGTTAAATCAGTAGCCTACTGCTGTCGTGTTAGTGGTAGTGTTTTATAGTCAAAACGTTCCCCCTCCCTCGCAGTGACATGTTGGTTCAGTCCACTCTGCTGCTCCGATTCTCACAGTCAGCGAGCGCGCATCTGTACTGGGGCGTCTACTGTAGTAAATTACCTTAACACCAAACAAGCAGTCACTCTGGATTTTCAATAAGCGGTAAGTGTTGTTTATCTTCCTCGTTTTATTGCATTTAATTTCATTCGCAAGAGTAAAGCATTGGTAAGAATGCTATTTTTTATGTTCTGGATTGGAGTAGTAGTTGTATTCAACAGGTGGACAGAGTGATTTACTATCATTTGAACATTAATGACAACTCTGGGGTTTTCTCTTTTAAAACTGCATGTTATTTATTAGTTTTGGACCCTCTTTTATATGGTACTGTAATTAGTTTGAGAAAACGTTTTCCCACAGTTTGCATTAATTGTTAAATTGTCAAATATTCCTGCACTAATCATTATTTTCTGATCATCGTCACACAGAATAACAATTTCCCCCCTTTTTATAGTTATGTAAATGCATTTTTTTTTTAATCTTATTTTTAACTCATTTTCAATTAAGCTCTATGGTCCACCTCACTGTTGTGTTTATACAGTATCGTGACACTAATCCTGAATATCAGCTTGTGTTGTATTTGGTTAGCTTTTCATTGATTTTTGTTTATTCTGTATTGTTATTCTCTGGTCCGTAAAGTCAAATTAAATTAGCTTAATGTTTGTTTGTGTCCATCATTGTTACTCAAACTTGCTGTCTACGATTGCTCTCCCACCTTTGAAGTCGCTCTTCATGTTTCTTCATATTATAGGCAGTGTGCAAGAATGCTGATAAATAGACAGTAGTACACTTGAGACACAAATGGTGGAAAAATTAGTTTATTTAAACTAAGTCTAGTCCTAATATGATGTTTAAGTCAATTATTGACATAATTGTGTGAATTGTTCTTCCCAGTTGTCCTAAATACAGTATGTACTCATCTAAAAGAAGGACTTGATGTACAAGCTCATCATGACAATATCATGATATTAAACAAAATTTAATTGAAGAGGTGAGTTCAACAGGGATTTGTTAGCTGTGTGAATGTTACAGGCAGGGAAGCGGTTGAATTTAATTGCGGATATAACAGAGACTCACCCTCTAACAAGCCTAAACATGAATGCACGTTCGAGGTATGACAATTCGTGACAAGATGATGAGTGATCTTTTCACAGCCACAGTTGGGTGGAAAAACTGCTTTTGACTTGTACCCTGATTCTAGTAGTTGGTAAAGCCATGTGATTAACACAGAGTGACCACAAGTGCATTTCCACTATCAACAACCATAAGCACTTTATTTCTCTTGAAGCGTCTGCCACAAGTATTGTTTGAAAATGTATTTTAATACACTTTCACCCTTGGTTTCCATTTATTTTCCAAATCCTTCAATGTCTTAAAGGGATAGTTCAACCAAAAGTGAAAATGATGTAATTATTTAGGCTACTCACTCACATGTAAGAAAGTTACATTGGTTTGGAACAACATGAGGGTGAGTAAATGACAGAATTATCAACTATGCATTTAGCAAACAAGCACATCATGCAGTTTAACCGGTTACCCTGGGGCTTATGAAAATTGATCAATATTTTTTCACTGGAATTGTGTTGTGGAATAGACACAATGTGCATGTAATGTTTTCAGAGGTGTTTGAATGTGAAGGGAATGGAACACTCCTTAAACACACAGCCGCAGTCAGTTTTGAACAGTTTGCTGGATGTTCTTAAAGGTGAAGTTTGTGATATCTGTGCCACAAGGAATCGCACAACTTTTTTCAAACTCCCCTAAACTCCCCCAACTTGTCATTGGTCGAACAAACAGATGGTCCTGCCCCAAAATTCACACCAGCCAGTGTTGCTGTGTCTGGCTGGTAGACATCCTCAAACAAACAGAGCCTTGTTTTGAAAGAACTTTTAAGGAAAAACAACCTGCGAATGGCTTACTTATAGTTGTCTCTTAATATTAAAGGAATTATTCACCCAAAAATGTAAATTCTCTCTTCATTGACTCACCCTCATGCTATCCCAGATGTGTATGACTTTCTGTCTTCTGGTGAACATGAACAAAGATTTTTAAAAGACCATCTCAGCTCTGTAGTTCCTTACAATCCAAGTGAAGGGGTACCAACATTTTGAAGCTAAAAGAGCACATAAAGGCAACATAAAAGTAATCCATAAGTAAGTGTTGGTGAGAAATGGATCAATATTTAAGTCCTTTTTTCAATCTCCACTTTCACTTTCACATTATTTGTCATTTTTTTTTTGGCGATTTGCATTTTTTGTATTGTCCCACCCCAGAGTCACGCCATTGGTTGAGCCAATGTTGCTGTGTTGGGCTGGTCGGGAATCGGAATGCTCAAACAAACACAGGTTTAAGAATTTTGAGCTTTGTATTTTTGTGCCGCAAAGCTACAGTGTTTACACTTTTCGGAGATTAAACGTACAAATGGATTATTCATAGCTGTTTCTGCATTTTAATCTGAGATAGGAGAAAGTATTTAAAATCAAAAAACACACTTTTCCTATAAGTTTGTGTGTGTTAAGATGTCTTGCATCTGACCCAATGTCCTCTAAGACCCCGTTTACACAAGGGCTGCAACTAACGATTATTTTGATAATCGATTAATCTAACAATTATTAGAACAACTATTCGACTATTCGGTGATTATTGCGACGATTAATCATTAGCTCTTAACCGATTATTCAGCTTGTGCCCTGACTTAAAGTGCCCATATTATGCTCATTTACAGGTTCATAATTTTATTTTGGGGGTCTACTAGAATAGGTTTACATTGTTTAATGTTCAAAAAACACATTATTTTTCTCATACTGTACATTACTGCAGTACCTCTTTTCACCCTCTGTCTGAAACGCTCTGTTTTAGCTCCTGTCTCTATAAAGCCCCCCATTCTGAAAAGCCCAGTCTGCTCTGATTGGTCAGCTAACCCAGTCTGTTGGGATTGGTCAACTGCTTAGTCAACTGTCTCGGAAATGTAACGCCCCTTACCATAACCGAGTTTCAGCTCCTGAGGCTTCCTGAGCAGCCCATTCCTGAGGCTGTCATTATGCAAATGTGTTACATAGTGACATAGCTAAGTCACGGAAGTAATGGCTGGACTGCAAACCAGGCGTTTCAGGCAGTTCATGAGCAGTGTTTTCTGTGGGAGAGAGTAACTCCCTTTGGCATGGACTTTATGCTTTGTAACTTTGCAGACCTTTTACATGCACAAACAGCTATATTACACACTAAAGGAAAGGTAAAATCCAAAAAAAGCATATTAGGGCCTCTTTAAAAGGTTGTATTAAACGTGCTTACTAACAATAAAGAGGACAAAATCATCTTTTAAAAATACCTCTAAATGACATTCACTGAATTAAAGGGGGGAAAAAATATATTTTATTAAGTTTAATTCACTAGAGAAATTCACTGCAAAAAATCCTTTTGTTATCAAGTGTTTTTGTCTTGTTTTCCATTTAAAATTGTGGTCGCATCGCTTTCAGTGATATAAATTAAATTAATCTTTTATAGAATATTGACATAAACTGAAGGAGCTGTCAGGTTCAGCTAAAGCCAGAATGGTTTTAGAATAAGCCATTAAGACTAATCACTTTCAGAAAAATACCATTAGGCTACCACAGTACCACAGCTCCCTATACGCATATTACGCAGTCTGTGTTGGGCACCAACTCCCTAGGGGGGCACCAAAAACTCCAGCGGCTGCCCTTACTCGCATGTTATACGTTATTCAAGGTCCCTGTAGCATTCGCGGAACACAGATTGCCTCGCGCTCGCACTTTCTCATCGCACCTTCGCACCATGCACCACGTTACCAGGGTAATGCCATGGAACTGAATGATTGATCACGTTCATATTTCATGATACTATCATGGTACTCCAAGGCCCAGAGCAAGGGTCTCGAGACAGGCCAGGTGTAATCTGATTAATCGATTTATAGATTAACCCCCATAAATCCCACCCAGCAGAGCGTTGCACCAACTGGGGCCCCGGCGGAAACCTGAAAGAAATATTTAGCAGTATGGACATTTGAGGTTCATAGAGATATGTAGGAGATGTACCAGTGCAATTGAGCAGTCTTGAAATAAATGGCATGTGCCGATGCCTATATTTCAGGTTGAACATAACAGAGCTGGGGGTTCTGAGTTTGTATTGTTACTGAGTTATTAATGTTGAGTTGCTGCTGAATAGTTCAGTTCCTAAGTGGACGAGGTTATCGGTCGATGATGGTCTATCACTACAGCTTATTTTATTGTTTATTATTTACAGTTAATTTCAAGACACCTCTTACATTGCATTGTATCTTAGTAGAGGTATGGAGTTCCCACAATGTTTGTTTGTTCTTGGAGATGCTTCCGGTATGTCAAATGTGATGCAAAACGCAGCTAACATAATATCTCATGCCTTTACATGTAGATTTATGCATTTTGCAGACGCTTTTATCCGACTTGACTTACAGTGCATTAATTCTATATGTTTTGTCTCACAGCACATGCTTTCCCTGGGTTCAAACCCAGAAACTTTTGTGTTGCTCGCACCATATTCCATAAGTTGAGCAACAGGAAACATGTTCAGTCTTTTAACTGTGCTTCCATTGTCTTTTACTGCTAGGAAAACTTTAGTAGGTTTTTTTCTATGTGCCATGTGTACCAAACCAAAGAAACAAGCAATCATGATGACATTAGAACTATAAAAGTTTTAAATTATACAGTTAGGACAAAAAGCTGGATTTCCCTGAGGCTGCAGCAGTTAACAGTAGTCTAGTTTAGGTGTCTTTATCATGTGAAATCATGCACAGGTGCGGAATGTCACGTTCGGAATTGCCTGGAGGTGTCTACACGCCCAGAAATATGTAATCACCACTGTAAACCAAAAAATGGCATAATTACAGCTAACAGATAATCAATATGTTAAAGTCAAAGTTGTCAGATTGATCTCGCTTGGTTCTGGTCAAAGAAATCACACTTGCTGGATTCATATATTTCATTTTTGTTTTTGTATTGATCCTGAGAATGAGATACATACAGTGGCCCTAAAATGTCCAAATTATGATACTTAAAAATGTCATTGCGTTATAGGCCATGTATTGAACTAAGTGGCATTTATAATAATGTTTTAAATGTACTCTGCTGGGGCACCAAACACAGTACGAACTTGAGAGGAACTGGCTTCATACATCCACTACAAACGACCTTGGGAAAAGTTGGTTCAAATGAATCGCAAAAGTGAGGTTAGTTCTGAGTAAAACACAAGCATAATTTGTTTGCAAATGACACTTGGTTTGATATTTTGTTATCTAATGCAATGACATTTATACATTTTTAAGTGTGGCCTAAATGTCCACTGTAATTTACCACTGTATAGCACGAACATCCATTGGAAAATGGGTGAAAAAAATATACAAACTAAATGTTTTTGCCGGAGTTAGTTTTGTATAAACAGGACAACATTTTCCTGGTGTTTCTGTTCAGTATGAACTCAGAGCAGGCGGAATTTGCCAAATAATGTGAGGAATGCTGCCGTAATGTTTTCACAGGTGAGGTTCTCTACATTGTGAAGCTCACTACACTACTAGGAAACTTGAAGTTCCACAAACATGTTCTAAACCACATGATCAAGTTTAGTGTTAATTACATAATTGCATAATTGCATATTTGTATAATCTGGCAGGGCTTGGAGGATTGTGCAATTTAATCAGCTTTTATTGCATGTCTGAATGCATGAAATATGAGTGCTGGACAAAACCTCGTATTCCAGCACAAACGTAATCAGCATTTCTGAATTATGCACATTTTAATTGTTGCTGTGTTTCTTTTTGATTGCTTGTTCTCTGCCTGAAATATGAGATCAGATTCAGAACATTAAAAGATATTTCTTCATAGAAGTAAAATAATTACATTTCTGAATCAATTCATTATTATTTTGTCTAGCAAGCTCCACTAAAAATATAAAAATCTAGTTTGTTTGTATTCTTTTGCAGAAAATTAAAAATGAAGAGGCCAAAAACTGTGAACAAAGCTTCTTGAGGAAAAGGTGGGAGTGAGGAGAGGCCAGTGTGAGTGTTTATGTGTGCATGTGTGTGTGGATGAAATTCCATAGGCCATGTCTGGTCCTGCCAAACAAGAGAGGACAGTGTGTGTCCTCCTTCCCACCAAGGAGATGCTGGATATCACAGTGGGGGTAAATATTCAGCGCCTGTAAAATGTCTTATTTTGATTTGCACTGTCTCTTCTGAAATCTTGCTAATGTCAAAGCTTTTATTCCAATGTGAATATGCTTTCTGTCATTGAAAGATGAGCTGTAAATGTTTGTAAAGAAATAAGCCAGAGGAGGCTATGTGAGACAGTGATTTCCCACTAGTAAGGGGCCGTTCACACTGAAAGAATTGTTACGTCTGTCTGCGCTGTTTTTCAATTAATTTTCGATGTAAACATGAGCTTGACGGATGTTCTTTCAGTATCTTGCACAGGAGTGCCACATTTTTAGACACCATGTCAGATTAGAATGTCAACTTTTAAAAACGCATTTCGAGACACCGGCGGTCTTTTCTATTCGTTGTGCTATCTAGCTTTTTAGTGCAAGAACATCTGCAGTCTGACTGGCCCCTTTGGGGTAAAACAGGTGAGGACATTTTGCCTAAAACCCCTTTACCATGGTAAAATCACTGTAATGCACAGGCTTGAGTGGCTTATTGCTGTTATAAATTGGCTGTAACAACAATATCATCAATATTAATAATAAACAATTACTTTATTAATATTAACAGTAATGTGTAACGTGGGTCATAAGCCTAAATTTAGCCGGTTTACGGTTGCAACTTGGTGCATTAAACAGACCCAGTGAAATCCCTTAACAAGTGCAGTTTTCATTCCTGTGCTGACATTTCCTACTGAAACAGGAAGATGGTTGGGACATGCATACATAGACTAAAAGGCAATTTCGAATTTTCCTGTTTTGATTTTATGGGTTTTTTATTAGAGAATGTGTGGTCACAGATGTCCTATTAGCTGCATTTTACAATAGCTTTAAACATGGCTCATCCAGTTGGATTTTAGAGTTAAAACGATCCTTTAGAACCTGATCAATTTTCAAGTTATTCTGTTTTTCTTTTCTTCCAAGTTGAAAGCAACAGGTCAAGAAGTGTTTCAACGTGTTTGTGAGCTTCTTGGAGTTAAAGAACTGCACTACTTTGGATTGACTTTAGTCAAAAGTAAGGATTGATTCTTCCTATTTATGTTCATCTCAAAAACTTGGATTTTGTAATCACAGCTGAATGACATGTTGGGGCATTTTACTTTTCTTTCACTGAAGGCTTTCATACCCCATTCCTGCCATGTTTATATAACACACCTGAAGGAAAGGGTTAATGGCCAGAGAGGGCAAAGGCCCAACAGCATTCAAAGCATTCGATTTCTTTTAATTCCCAGGGAAATAGAAATTAAATTATTTAAAACTGACGTTGCCCAGTTCTTTTGCAATTCTGATCAGCCACACTCCATTCAGATGAGAAGTGTTCATTTGGTCCATTTTGCTCTGCTTTTCAACGCCTCTCAGCCTCATTCCAATTTTTTCTCTTGAATAACTTTTACCTTTTTGTGTCACTTGCCTCTTGGACAAGAGCTTCTTTGTTTTTGTGTATTTGGGGGCCAGTGACCCCTGAGGCCTGGAATTTAATTATATTATCTTTAAGCCTGGAATTTACCATGATTCACCACTTCAGGGTAGAGAAGCAAAGGGAGAGAGCAGTGGATATTGGCTGAGTCTCTAGCAGGGTCACAACCTTCTTGTGATTAACCTGAGCGAGAGAGAGTATGAGTAATTTAGTGAGGGAGTTAGTGATGTGAAGTCAGCTGTGATAAAGAATGGATAAATTGAACAACAGAAATGGACTTAGTGTGAACTTGCTTTTATTAAAACAGGGTGATCTCCAGGGCTTAAATTAACCAGGGCTCTGGGCATAATTGCCATCAAAACCAACAAAATGCCCCAGATATTTGTAATCTGGATTTAATGATAATTTATTCTAGGCCTGATCTTGTGAATTATTTACCACTACTTTTTATATTCAATGTTAATTTGATTTTATAAGTAACAGCCATAATTGTTCAGATTTAGAATTTATTTAAATTAATTAATTTGAAGTAGTTTATGTAAACAGGCGACATGCAATACGTTTTAATACACTGATCAGCCACAACATTAAAACCACCTGCCTAATATTGTGTAGGTCCCACACGTGCCGCCAAAACAACACCAGCCCGCATCTCAGAATAGCATTCTGAGATGCTATTCTTCTCACCACAATTGTACATTGGGTTATCTGAGTTACCGTAGACTTTGACAGTTCGAACCAGTCTGGCCATTCTCGGTTAACCTCTCTCATAAACATGGCATTTTCATTCACAGAACTGCCGCTCACTGGATGTTTTTTGTTTCTGGCACCATTCGGAGTAAATTCTAGAGACTGTTGTGCGTGAAAATCCCAGGAGATCAGCAGTTACAGAAATACTCATACCAGCTCATCTGGTACCAACTATCATGCCACTGTCAAAATCACTGAGATCACATTTTTTCCCCATTCTGATGGTTGATGTGAACATTAACTGAAGCTCCTGCCCCGTATCTGTGTGATTTTATGCACTGCACTGCTGCCACATGATTGGCTGATTAGATAATTGCATGGATGTTTGTTGGTCCCAGGTGGACTGGTTTCAGTATTTCTGTAACTGCTGATATCCTGGGATTTTCACACACAACAGTCTCTAGAATTTACTCAGAATGGAGCCAAAAACAAAAAACATCCAGTGAGCAGCAGTTTTGTGGACGGAAAAGCCTTGTTGTTGAGAGTGGTCAACAGAGTCTACTGTAACTCTGATAACCGCTCTGTACAACTGTGGTGAGAAAAATAGCATCTCAGAATGATATTCTGAGATACAGGTTGGTGCTGTTTTGGCAGCACAAGGGGGACCTACACAATATTAGGCAGGTGGTTTTAATGTTGTGGCTGATCGGTGTATGTTTAATGGGCAATTATTGCCCCTTAATAAAAAAAGTTAATTTCTGACACTGGTGATCTCATTTATATTTGTAGGTATTTGTACAAGAAAAGTACTTGTATGTTTGAATAGACAGTGAAACGTACAATATCAGCATATTGACAGCTTCTAAAATGCAAACCCCTATATACGATGTGCTCAAAAGTTTGCACACCCTGGCAGAAATTGTGACATTTTGGCATTGATTTTGAAAATATGACTGATCATGCAAAAAAATTTCTTTTATTTAAGGATAGTGACTATATGAAGCCATTTACCATCACATAGTTGTTTGGCTCCTTTTTAAATCATAATGATAACAGAAATCACCCAAATGGCCCTGATCAAAAGTTTACATACCCATGAATGTTTGGTCTTGTTACAGACACACAAGGTGACACACACAGGTTTAAATGGCAATTAAACGTTAATTTCCCACACCTGTGGCTTCTTAAATTGCAATTAGTGCCTGTGTATAATAGTCAATGAGTTTGTTAGCTCTCACGTGGATGCACTGAGCAGGCTAGATACTGAGCCATGGGGAGCAGAAAAGAACTGTCAAAAAACCTGCGTAACAGGGTAATGGAACTTTATATTGATGGAAAAGGATATAAAAAGATATCCAAAGCCTTGAAAATGCCAGTCAGTACTGTTCAATCACTTATTAAGAAGTGGAAAATTCGGGGATCTCTTGATACCAAGCCAAGGTCAGGTAGACCTAGAAAGATTTCAGCCACAACTGCCAGAAGAATTGTTCGGGATACAAAGAAAAACCCACAGGTAACCTCAGGAGAAATACAGGCTGCTCTGGAAAAAGACGGTGTGGTTGTTTCAAGGAGCACAATATGACGATACTTGAACAAAAATGAGTTGCATGGTCGAGTTGCCAGAAAGAAGCCTTTAGTGCACCAATGCCACAAAAAAGCCCGGTTACAATATGCCTGACAACACCTTGACACGCCTCACAGCTTCTGGCACACTGTAATTTGGAGTGACAAGACCAAAATAGAGCTTTATGGTCACAACCATAAGCGCTGTGTTTGGAGAGGGGTCAGCAAGGCCTATAGTGAAAAGAATACCATCCCCACTGTGAAGCATGGTGGTGGCTCACTGATGTTTTGGGGGTGTGTGAGCTCTAAAGGCACGGGGAATCTTGTGAAAATTGATGGCAAGGTGAATGCAGCATGTTATCAGAAAACACTGGTAGACAATTTGCATTCTTCTGCATGAAAGCTGCGCATGGGACGCGCTTGGACTTTCCAGCATGACAATGACCCTAAGCACAAGGTCAAGTTGACCCTCCAGTGGTTCCAGCAGAAAAAGGTGAAGGTTCTGGAGTGGCCATCACAGTCTCCTGACCTTAATATCATCGAGTCACTCTGGGGAGATCTCAAACGTGCGGTTCATGCAAGACGACCAAAGACTTTGCATGACCTGGAGGCATTTTGCTAAGACGAATGGGCAGCTATTCCACCTGCAAGAATTTGGGGCCTCATAGACAACTATTACAAAAGACTGCACGCTGTCATTGATGCTAAAGGGGGCAGTACACAGTATTAAGAACTAAGGGTATGAAGACTTTTGAACAGGGGTCATTTAATTTTTTTCTTTGATGCCATGTTTTGTTTTATGATTGTGCCATTCTGTTATAACCTACAGTTGAATATGAATCCAATAAGAAATAAAAGAAATGTGTTTTGCCTGCTCACTCATGTTTTCTTTAAAAATGGTACATATATTACCAATTCTCCAAGCAAACTTTTGAGCACAACTGGACGACAAGTTCAGTACTCAATCCTATAGCCAGTCTCTTTGTTTATCAGTAAAAGACAACTTTTTAGTAAATGAAAATTATTTTTAATGGTAAACTTATTTATGAAATCCATATGGTACTAATAATAGTAATGCTCTTTGCATGGCAGAATTGAATTCTCATCAATCTCATCAACAATTTTACGCCATAACATTAACGTGTTTCATTCATTCACTTATTTATGTACGTGTGTGTTTGTGCTGTCATAATTGTTACAACCAGTCTTTTAAAATCACAAAGAACAGTATGAAACTGTTATAATGTGTAATTAGTTAAATGCATTAACTGCATGAAATTTGATGCAATAAAATAAACATAATTATGAATTCCACAAATTCATATTTCTGTATCCTTCATATATTCGTAAACATTTTACGTCTCGTGTTATTTTATGTATAAAGGTTTACACTTTAGATGCTGTCAGTAATGTTGATTTTGTATGTTTCTGTGTGTAACCAAACTTGTGGAAATGAATGTGTACTAGAACTACACTTTATGTATAAATACAATTTGTAAAAGATAGAAACCACTTTGACAAAAAAAGAGTGTGCTAGTAATGTTGTTTCCAAAAACTCTGGGAAATAACACATTGATTGATTGGTCTTAGCTAAATCTCCTTTTATTTTTCCATTGTGGCATTTATTTGAACCATCTTGATTCTGTTCTTGCACAACCTCCCTTTTATTGTTGAAAGTGTTTACGTGCTTTACTAAAAGTGCCAGAATTCTTTTGCAATTGTGAATGCTCTGGCATGAGACCGTTAGTTTTTACTGGGGTAAGTTTTGTCTGCTCTTTGGGGCTCTTGCATACCGCTCCCTGCGTTCACCAATGGCTGAACGAGTCTTTTCATTCCAGCCCATCTCTCTAATTGAGGTCATTGTTGGGTAGATTTCATGCATGATTTCATGATGCCATTGTTTGCTGTGTGTGAGCATTTACTAGATGTAGAGCATTTACGCTTGCTTCCTGTGTGTCCTTTTGGGGTTGATTAGACAATGAGCACATCTTTCTGGACTTGGAAGAGAAACTTGCCAAGTACTTCCCCAAGGAATGGAAACAGGACTCAGGGAAGGTGAGCCCACCACAGTCTTTCATCATCAGCTCCTAAACGACATTTTTTTACTCTGGAATTCCATGTTCTCTGGAATTCAGTCTCTTGTTTCACAATAATTTAAGTAATAATGCTTGTCTAAGCTCTAGGGTTTATACCCATACTGTATATCACTAACAAAAAAGGACCAAAGAATATCATGGCAATACCACAGTTTTTACTGTGTTGGTACCATGGTATTCTTTGAATTATGGTAGCTTGGTAATACCATGGTTCAGACCCACTTAATATTAGGTGTCTTTAACTACTATGTACTTATGCATTTGATATAATGTACTTATTATGTACATAAATGTTGTTGCAGTGCTCTTACATTTCAAGTACCTGCAGTTAATTACATCTATAGATACACTGTTAATCTTACCCCTTACCATAATCCTACCCCAACCCTTAACCTAAACCCTAACCCCTACCTCTACTTCCAAAACCTACCTGTACCTCAACCTCAGCAGCAGTAAGTGTGAATCTTGTGAGAATTTTGCAAAACAACATGTAGTTACACGATAAATACATTGTATTGTATGTATTTTAATGATATTGCACTGTAGTTAAAGACACCTATTATAAAGTGGGATCCATGGTTCTTTGTTTTTATCATGGCATGGAATTACTATGGAAGTACTGTGTGTAAATACTTTGGTGCATAAATATGATATTCATTCTGTACCATAGAATACTATATACTAGTATACTATATATACTGTATAAAATATCAAAGTACCATGATATTACCACCTGATACCATCACTGCACCATGTTCCACCACAGTTAATTTTTTTATAGGAGATGTGCTGTTGAGATTTGGATTTTAAAACCAAGAATGTAAAACATAGTTAGACAGCTGTATAATGTTATATAGTGATACACTGTCTTGTATTTACCCATATTTCACAAAACCAGTATTCGCTGATCCATTCATTTAAGCTCCTTAGCTCCATTACACTGTGGTAAGCAAGGAGGTTACAGTATGACAGATAAACACTAGTAGGCTGGTCAGGATTTGGGAGTGGCTTCATAATGAAGTGGTTGCCACAGTAACCTGGTCAAGCCTGTTCTTTCTCTCAGCAGGGGCCGCATAAGAGGTCAATCCCCCCCCTGCTCTGTCTCAAGGTTCAGTACTACGTGGAGAACGGCCGGCTCATCTGGTAAGACACAGGCCAGAGATTCCTGAACGTTTGAAGGGAGGAACCTTCTCCTCTGCCTCTTTCCTTCATTAGTTTTAATCCACCGGGTGGATGAGCCCGGTTTAAGTGGGCCTGTGATCTTGGTTTTTATCCGGTCTGTCTCTGAAAGCTTTTTTTTAATTAGGTTGAGGAACTTTACCCCTCTCATCTGGGTTTTGTGTAATTGAAAACTGCTCATAGTGAAACTTAATTTCTGATTTTCATTCATGCGGACAATAAAAAGACAAGGTGAAGGATATTGATGACATAGAATTAGCCTTGTCTTGCACAACTTTTCTTTTTCATATTTAATCTGGGTCTTGGATGTGTATATTAAATGAATCATTCAAAATGAATATATCAGACAAAAACGAATATTCTGCCATCATTTACAATTTTCACCTGGAAAAAAACACTAACTTTTTTCTTTAGAAAATGTAAAAATCTTGTTTGTTATTGTTATAATATCACACTTTGTCTCTCCCTCTTTCTCTATGATGTGGTACAGTGAGCGCAAAGCAAGAAAACTGTACTACTATGATCTGCGAGAACGTGTCCTGCGCTCCGAATGCAGACAGAAGGAGGAAGTGTATTTCCAGCTGGCAGGATACGCCCTACAGGCCGATCACGCTGACTACCCTCCAGAGGGCCACAGTCAGGGACACGCTGTTTATTTTCAAGCCAAAGAATACTTCCCTCCTTGGGTAAAGCTTCATTAGAGTGAACAAAGTATAGTCACATGCATTTGCATCTAAACAGGCATTGCTTACATTGTTTTTAATCAGAAGTTTTGGTTCAAGTTGACCAGTATTACTGGTCACCAACATATATTTTGGATGCTGGTCCCCAGCAAGGATCTCCCTACCAGTTTTCCTAAAGCAATAGTTGACAATGTCAAAATAGTTGACAAAATTATAAATTTGTCATCGTTTACTTACTATCATGTCTTCCAAACATGTATGACTTTCTTTGCTCCATGGAACACAAAAGGTGACATTTTAACACTAAAAAGGACAATAATATGTTGGTTCCTCTGAAAATTAATTAAATGCTATTTTCCAACACATTAGGGCCCACATAATTCATTTCCGTGTTTGTTTTCCCTTCAATATTGCTTTCATTTTCAATTTTACAACTTGTAGAAATCATGAAAATAACATGGAAATGATAAGAACGTTTGCCTCGGTCAGCTGCCTTCTCAAAAAATGCTGCCATGTTACTTTTAGATACAGATTGTGAGTTGATGCCAGAATATATATACAAAGTCAAATGCTCTCAGCATTTACAACGACCCCCTTTACAACTGGCTCACTCATTGCTCCATTCCCTTAAATGTTTGTATACCCCAGAATACAAAAACCTATTTGGTTTTAAGGAATAATCACCAAACGAGCCTTGACCAGCATGGAAATTCATGCTGGTCTTTTCAGTAGGAGTTATTAAAAGTCAAATAATGCATTTTAAGTGCACACACCCATTTCACAATAATGCCTGACCCGTGTCTGCTCTCTTATAGATAATTGCGAAGCGAGGCCTTGATTACCTGCTGTGTCACGGGCCCAAGGTTCATAAAGAGCTGTGGGGGATGTCCTCTCGCGACGCTATACTGCTCTTCATCAGAGAATCCTGCCGTCTGGAGGATGTACCAGTCACTTTTTATCGCTTACAGAAGGTCAGAGGTCACACATACTGTTATCAGAGGGTCAAGACATTCTAAGCTGTGGAATGTTGGGAGTACTTGGAAAAACATGTCCATCAAAGTGGAAGTTAAAGGTGAATTGTGTAATTTCTGCCCAACTGGGCACCAGATAGAATTGCAAACAGTTTGTTTGAGTGACCATGGATGCGTTTCCCAAAAGCATCGTAAGCCTAAGTAGATTGTAGAAACCACTGGTGCCAATGGTCTCTACGATCAACTTAAGCTTGCGATGCTTTTGGGAAACGCAGCCCTGACTGGTTCAACCAACGGTGTGAGTTTGGGGTGGGATGACCTGTTTGTCCAAACAATGAAGACGGGAGGGGACACTCATTATTTTTGCAATTCTGTTTGGTGCTGCTAGTGGAACGGAAATGTCACACTTCACCTTTAAGGGGATAGTTCAACAAAAAATAAAAATTCTGTCATAATTTGCTCACCCTCATGTCGTTCCAAACCCATTGACTTTCTTTTTTAATTAATATAATGGTCTGTCTTTTTAATACAATAGCAGTTGATAGTGACTAACTTTAAAGTTTAAAAAAGAATCCAAAAGTATCATACAAGAAGTCCATATGGCTCATGCGTAATATTATAACATAAATGAAGTCTTCTTAAGGCATACAATAGGTTTTGGTCAGAAACAGCCTGAAATTTAAGTAATTTTCCTGTGAATATCTTGATGTCCGCTGCATGTTCATTTATGCTAAGAGAGAAGCTCATTCAAGGTGGCTTGCATGTTCGTATACCTTCAGAAGACTTGGAATATGAAACACGAGCCAAATGGACTACTTTTATTATACTTTTGGGTGTTTTTTTAAGCTTTAGAGTGAGTCGCTATCAACTGCCATTGTATTGGTTATATCCATTAAAACATCTCCTTTTGTGTTCCACATAAAGAAAGTCATATGGGTTTGGAATGATATGAGGGTGAGTAAATTAATTTTCATTTTTGAGTGAACTGTTCCTTTAAAGCTCAGACTGAGAAGATACAGTATTATTAATTTTCTTTGAGCTGATCTCAACTTTTTCCATAGAAACTGTTTCTGCAATAAATATACCATCAATAAAAGCATCTTAAATTATCTCATGGGTCTTTCCTGCAGGACAAGAGAGAAGAGAAAGGATCAGCGCTTCTTGGACTCACTCTCAGAGGAATGCAAGTGTATCAGGTGAACACATGAGGTGTTTCTATGTATTGTGCCTTTTTTATGTATTATTCAGTGATTCACAGCAGTCCTGTGCTTTCTCTTTGAGCCTGTGCCAATCACCATGATGGAGCTCAAAAGACAAGCCTGACTGGAATGCATATATTAGATGCTTCAGGCCATAAACAGGGATTTAGAGTGCATGCCTTTCCACCGAGTCCTCTGATCAGTCTGTTAAAGCGTCTGGGGCCGGATTAAACTAAGCGCCCTGTGTCTAAGAGATCAAAGAGCCAGTGTGTTGTGGCCCCGACCCCAACCTTTAATAGGCTCCCTTTCTACTTTGATAAAATAAAAAAAAATAAAAAAACAGTATTTATATTTTACTCCTTTCTTATACTGACAAATAAGCTTATTACAAATTATCCAATATATACAACTTTGTTTTAAAGTAGTGTGTTTGAAGTGAGGTTTGTGAACAGTGTAAAGCAGTTTCATATGACTGATTGGTTTTGCTTGTTTTTATATTTCTGTTATTTGCAGGAGGTGAACAATGTGCGTGATCTGCTCTACGACTTCCCTTGGTTTCATGTGGGTCGACTCACCTTTCTGGTATATTTCATGTTACTACTTGCTCATTTTACTACATCACAACCTTCCTCACTGTTTGTCCTTCAATGAAGAGGTTTTGAGTTGGTTTATCTGAACTTTGAAATGTTACAGTGGTTTTGCCTAACCAAATCAAAGTTACCATATCCACTCTCTGCTCAGGGGAAGAAGTTTGAGATACAGCCCGATGGTTTGCCCTCAGCAAGGAAGTTGGTGTATTACACAGGTTCAGCTTTTCGTTCTCGCCATCTTCTGCTGCACCTGAGTTCCTGTCACCGGCTGTTCCTCAGCCTGCAACCTGCACTCAAACATCTGCACCAGCTTGAAGAATCAGAGGGTGTGTTCACATGGTTTTCATCATCTTCAAGCCCTTCATATTCTGTTTTGTGCTATTATTTTGTATTTTTTTCTCTTTAGTGGAGGTCATAAAAACAGGTCAGGTTTTTCACCTTAAAAAGAAGAAAAGGAAATTTTAAGACCTTTTATTTATAGACATTATTTACTTGACAAATTCTCATTACCCTTATTATTCCCTAATGTAATTGCATTCTCATTACTGTAACAGAGTAAAAATATATATACATTTATTGTTTTAAACTAATTCCAGGTTCAAGTTAAGCTCAATCGACAGCATTTGTGGCATCATTTTGACAACCACAAAAAAATAAAATATTCAACTCGTCCCACCTTTTCTTAAAAAAAAAAAAAAGTAAAAAGCAAAAATGGAGGTTACAGTGAGGCACTTAAAATGGAAGTGAATGTGGCCAATTTTTGGAGGGCTTAAAGGCAGAAATTTATAGAAGCTTATAATTTTATAAAAGCACTTACATTAATTCTGTTAAAACTCATGTATTATTTGAACTGTAAAGTTGCTTAAATCGTAATTTTTACAGTCGCTCTAGGGTTTTAGGGTTACGTCGTCATGACAACGAAGTTGTAAAACTGGCTATAACTTTACACGGAAAAAGTTAGTAAGTGATTTTATCACACTAAAATCATGTTAGCACACATATTGTTTGTGTCTTGTGGCTATAATTTGAAATAGTGAGTATTTTAACGTTTACGGATTAGCCCCATTCACTTCCATTGCAAATGCCTCACTGTGTGACGAGGAGGAGGGAGTGGCCGGGCCGTGAGGGTGCACGCCTGGCGCTGAGTAGCCCAATCAGCAGGAGAGAGATAAGAGGAGGAGCCGGGGATGCCAGAGAGAGAGAGAGACACACACGAAGCTGTGTGTGTGTGTTCGTGGTTCATATGTTCCAGTTTGATGTTATGTTATAATTAAAGTCTTGTTGAGTGTTGATCCAGTTCCTGCCTCCTCCTTTCCGAACCCTGGGAATGGAGAAAGACGTGCCGGCAGAGAGCCCTCACCGCTGACTTAGGATGATATGGTGGTACTGGAGCGGTTCGCTCGAAGGCGGAGGAGCCTGCTGCCATCCACCAGGGAGCGGAATTGCCTGCTGCCGGTCGCTAGAGGGCGGAGGAGCCTCTACCGTCCACCAGGGGGCAGGGGAGCTCGCCACCATCCACCGGGAGGTGGAGCAGCCGCTGACGTCTGCCAGGAGGCATGGCAGCTCGCTGCTGTCCGCCAGGAAGCTTGGTCCAGTGCCATCGCCCGGCGTCATGGAGGACCACTGCCCAGCTGGCCGAGGACCGAATGGTGGCATCTCCCCTCACCTAGTCCTACCCAGGTACCCAGGAGGCAGAGAAAACCAGCCGGCAAGGACATGGCCGAAGGGGCAACTCCTCCCCTCCGGGGGGGAAGTAAGTCAGTCCGGAGCTTTCCCCGTCCTGAATTGGGCAGTGGGTGTATGTGACGAGGAGGAGGGCGTGGCCGGGCTGTGAGGGTGCGCTGAGTAGCCCAGTCAGTGGGAGAGAGATAAGAGGAGGAGCCGGGGATGCCAGAGAGAGAGCTGTGTGTGTGTTCGTGGTCGATGTCTGTTATTATGTTCCAGTTTGATGTTATGTTATAATTAAAGTCTTGTTGAGTGTTGATCCCATTCCCGCCTCCTCCTTTCCTGAGCCCTGTTACACACTGGAAACCAGACATTTGTTTTTTTTGTTTTTTTAAAGAAAAGGAGGGACGAGTCAAAATGAATTTTTGTGGTAATCACTATTATGCCACAAATGCTGCTGACTGAGCTAAACTTGTATTGAACCCGGAATATTCCTTTAAAGCTAGTAAAATCAATACTACCATAACAAATTAGTACTTTACAATTTAAATAATATATCAATATTTTTTGCATTACAGTAATATGAATGAGATCTTTTTGTATTTCGGTAATGAGAATCGGGGGTGGGGGTAATTAATTTTAATTTTCATGAAAATAATGTCACAATGCAAAAAAATTTAATGGTCCTAAAAATAGACTTCACTTTCTTTAAGCAAAGTACAATTTTTTCCATTTGACTATGGGGTGAAATGTGACCTGGACATATTTTTGATTGATTTACTGGTACCTATATTTTAGATATATTTCTTTTGAGTTTCATCTATAATCTGTGAAGTATTTATGCCAAAATACAATTTCTTTCTTTTTATGTTGGGGTGATATATGACCAGAATGAATCTCACAGGTTGTGTGAGATTCAACCTGATCAACAACAAAGAATTACTGTATATTACCGTGTCAGGCAGTTTTTGACTAACTGGACACTTTCCCTCTCTTTTCTCCTCTCTTATCTCTCCATTTCTCCCTGTCTGTATCCAGAGAAGAAGAGGTACCGTGAATCATACATCAGTGATGAGCTGGATCTAGATCAGCCCTGCAGTGAGGGCAGTCCCCGTCTGTCCCGACACTCCACCAGCAGCTCCGGCATCGAGGCGGACACTAGGCAACGCAGCGTCTCTGTAGAGTTGGTGTCCATGGAGGAGAAGGAGAAGTCCTTTATCTCTGCTGTCAGTCATGACTCCTCACACACCTCTGGCATAGACACAAGCAGCAAATCCCGAACAGATGTTGAAGTTGAGTGGCAGGATGAAGGTGAGGATGGATGAACATCAGTGCCACCTAAACCTACAGTTGAAGTCAGAAGTTAGCATACACTTAGGTTGAAATTATTAAAACTCATTTTTTAACCACTCCACAGATTTCATATTTTCGTCGTTTAGGACATCTACTTTGTGCATGACACAAGTTATTTTTCCAACAATTGTTTACAGACAGATTGTTTCACTTTTAATTGACTATATCACAATTCCAGTGGGTCAGAAGTTTACATACACTAAGTTAACTGTGCCTTTAAGCAGCTTGGAAAATTCCAGAAAATGGTAGGCTAATTGGCTAATTGGAGTCAATTGGAATTGTACCTGTGGATGTATTTTAAGGCCTACCTTCAAACTCAGTGCCTCTTTGCTTGACATCATGGGAAAATCAAAAGAAATCAGACCTCCAAAAGTCTGATTCATCCTTGGGAGCAATTTTCAAATGCCTTAACGTACCACGTTCATCTGTACAAACAATAGTACACAAGTATAAACACCATAGGACCACGCAGCCATCATACCGCTCAGGAAGGAGACGCACTCTGTCTCCTTGAGATGAACCTAGTTTGGTGCGAAAAGTGCAAATCAATCCCAGAACAACAGCAAAGGATCTTATGAAGATGTTGGAGGAAACGGGTAGATAAGTATCTATATCCACAGAAAAATTAGTCCTATATCGACATAACCTGAAAGGCTGCTTCGCAACAAAGAAGCCACTGCTCCAAAACCGCCATAAAAAAGCCAGACTACAGTTTGCAAGTGCACATGGGGACAATGATTTTACTTTTTGGAGAAATGTCCTCTGGCCTAATGAAACAAAAATTGAACTGTTTCGCCATAATGACCATCGTTATGTTTGGAGGAAAAAGGGTGAGGCTTGCAAGCCGCAGAACACCATCCCAACCGTGAAGCATGGGGGTGGCAGCATCATGTTGTGGGGGTGCTTTGCTGCAGGAGGGACTGGTGCACTTCACAAAATAGATGGCATCATGAGGAAGGAAAATTATGTGTATATATTGAAGCAACATTTCAAGACATCAGCCAGGAAGTTAAAGCTCGGTCGCAAATGGGTCTTCCAAATGGACAGTGACCCCAAGCATACCTTACCATAGGACAACAAAATCAAGGTATTGGGAGTGGCCATCACAAAGCATTGACCTCAATCTGATTTGTGGGCAGAACTGAAAAAGCATGTGCGAGCATACAGGTGTATGTAAACTTCTGACTTCAACGTGTAGAGCATTGTCACCATTGTGTGTACATTTTTTTCAAAACCGAGTGAACTCCTTTGCTGTCTACGGTCCACATAGGCAGCTACCTTTTAAGGCAGCACCCAAACATAAGTGAGCGATTTTAAATGCTCTACATACAGTAGAAGGCAACATAGAGAGGGTTTTGTCTTGTTTAGGCACCACTGTGACGTTTTAATGAAGGTATTAAAAGCGTCACAACAGTTTTTTTTTTTTTTATTTTAGAACCACATTCCATCAGCCAAGCTTCATTTCAGACATATAAAAAAAAAAAAGAAAAAAAAACTGCCAACAATATAAAATTTCACTCGTCACATAATCACTCTATCTACTGATAGCTGGGCATTGCTGGAATTCCTCACATATGTAGTCTTGCAGTGGAATAGCTGAAGAGTGTTGTTTTTTTTTTTTTAGTCTATTTGCTAGACTCGCTTGACTTGCAAATCCTTGTCCTCAATCTCTTAAAAAGCATCACGTTCAAATATCTGACAGTGAAAGACAATTTCCAAATATTTTGTCATGACAAACTAGATCTGATTATGCAGAGATTAACCCAAAGTGGACAGCTTGATCATTGTGATTTATTCTAATTCTAGATTTGCAGGAAATAGTGAAGGAGCCTGGGGAGGTCTCTGTGGACGACCCTGAGGATATCTTGCGATTGGCTGAACTACTGGAGGTTGTGTCCATCGACTGTCCTGCCATCCAAACAGATGTTGAATCTAAAGGTGATTAATCAAAAGCAAATGATAATTAATGGTGCTCATTAAGCTATTACTGTTGCTCATAATTGGGGTTAAAGATTTCTCAAAATCTGACTTACACCTACACTTTTTGTGCTACAGGTTTGTGAATGTATTGTAAAAATTTTACCAGCAAAGACTTTGATGAAGGTTTCATTCTGAGTGTGTTTACTGTAACATCTGTTTTACAGGTCTTCAAATTAGTTCAGTTCAGATGGGCAATGACCAAAAGGACATGAAAGAGGTTAGCCATCTACTCTGTTTTGTCAAATCTTTCCCCCTTTCATTCCTTCATCCTCTCACAAGTTTCTCTCATCACTCATTCCAGGTTTCGATTTGGAAGGCTTTTAACCCCGCTGACCGCCAGAGCTTCAGTCTGGATGACGTGCGGCGGTTCTCCCCTCTTCTCCCATTGGGAATAGCATTAGTTCCAGACACCTCCCACAGCTACACATTCGGGCTGCCACACTCCCCAGGTTGTTCTCCGACCAACCCCTGTTCAGAAAAACCTTCATTCTATGGCCGGCGCTCCACAAACTGTTTGTCTCTGGACATGTTGGAGAATAACCAGCCACTGGAGCTTCTCCTTTAAGAAACAAAAAGACTGCAGCCTCCTGTTGTATTCAAGCAATTTAAATGGACAGCAGAAAGAAGACAAAACCCAGGTGTTATCAGGGCATTTTCACCAGGAATTTCATTAAGACTGAACCATACAGTTAAAGCTGTAGTAGGGTAATTTTGTTTTTGTTTTTTTAAATACTTTCTCCTATGCCAACTTAATACGTAGAGACAACCGTAAGTAAGCCATTTGTTGATTTTGCTAAAAAAAAAAAAAAAATAAACACTCTGGCACTCTTAAAACATTGCTCTGTTTGTTTGAGCATTCCAATCAGCCCAACACGGTTACATTGACTCAACCAATGGTGTGAGTTTGGGTGGGACTATCTGTTTTTTCTGACCAATGGAAGACTGGAGGTGTGTTCGGGAAACCTACTGAAAAACAGTCATCAATTTTGCCATTCAGTTTGGTAGCGCTAGTAGCACAGAAATAACACTTCAGCTTTGTGTTTGTATGCTTATTGACTGCAGGACAACATGAACATTTGTGGGTTGTTTTACAGATATTCAAAATATCTAGATTGTGAATTTTGTGAACAAACTTCCCTGCAGAACTTTGTGTGGATAATCTTACAAGGACAAAGACATTTATCGACAAGCGATAAAAGCTCTTCCATGTAAATACATCTATATACAGCTGTTCTAACTAGCCACAGTGAGTGACAGAACATTTTGTTGCACACTTGGTTTCTATTTTCACATGTTTTTAACTTTCCAAATACTTTTTGGAGCTACTGTAGCTCAGTTGTTAATCTATAATGTGATACTATAAGATTCCACCTTTTCAGAGTCTTTTGAATTTTGTACATGATAATCTTGTTGACATTGGACATGCATCTTCATTTATGATGGGGGGGTTGTTGCAGCGTGAAGCAAAAATCAGCAATCATGAATAGAGTGCCAAAAGGATACTTTCACACGTTTTCTACAAGATCAACCAGGTTTATGGAATATATATGCGTCGGTGCACAGCCATTTTCAGATCTCTCCAGAGATGTTCAGTCGGGTTCAAGTCTGGTCTCTGGCTGGGCCACTCAAGGACATTCACAGAGTTGTCCCGTAGCCACTCTTTGTTATCTTGGCTGTGTGCTTAGGGTCGTTGTCCTGTTGGAAGATGAACCGTCGCCCCAGTCTGAGGTCCAGAGTGCTCTGGAGCAGGTTTTCATCAAGGATGTCTCTGTACATTGCTGCATTCATCTTTCCCTCAATCCTGACTAGTCTCCCAGTTCCTGCCGCTGAAAAACATCCCCACAGCATGATGCTGTCACCACCATGCTTCACTGTAGGGATGGTATTGGCCAGGTGATGAGCGGTGCCTGGTTTGCTCCAGACATGATGCTTGCCATTCAGAGTTCAATCTTTGTTTCTCATGGTCTGAGAGTTCTTCAGGTGCCTTTTGGCAAACCACAGGCGGGCTGTCATATGCCTTTTACTGAGGAGTGGCTTCCGTCTGGCCACTCTACCATACAGGCCTGATTGGTGGAGTGCTGCATAGATGGTTTTTCTTCTGGAAGGTTCTCCTCTCTCCACAGAGAAATGCTGGAGCTCTGTCAGAGTGACCATCGGGTTCTTGGTCACCTCCCTGACTAAGGACCTTCTCCCCCGATCGCTCAGTTTGGCCAGGCGGCCAGCTCTAGGAAGAGTCCTGGTGGTTCCAAACTTCTTCCATTTACAGATGATGGAGGTCACCATGCTCATTGGGACCTTCAATGCTGAAGAAATTTTTCTGTACCCTTCCCCAGATCTGTGCCTCGATACAATCCTGTCTCGGAGGTCTACAGACAATGCCTTGGACTTCATGGCTTGGTTTGTGCTCTGACATGCACTGTTAACTGTGGGACCTTATATAGACAGGTGTGTGCCTTTCCAAATCTTGTCCAATCAACTGAATTTACCACAGGTGGACTCTAATCAAGTTGTAGAAACATCTCAAGGATGATCAGTGGAAACAGGATGCACCTGAGCTCAATTTTGAGTATCATGGCAAAGGCTGTGAATACTAATGTACATGTGATTTTTCTCATTTTTTATTTTTAATAAATTTGCAAAGATTTCAAACAAACTTCTTTAACGTTGTCATTATGGGGTATTGTTTGTAGAATTTTGAGGAAAATAATTAATTTAATCCATTTTGGAATAAGGCTGTAACATAACAAAATGTGGAAAAAGTGAAGCGCCGTGAATACTTTCCGGATGCACTGTATTGTAAATGCACATATTAAAAACATGCCCTTATACACATTCCTTTCAGTGAAAGGAAAGCACACAGAATGAAAAATCAGAATCAGAATGAATTTTATTGCCAAGTATGCTTACACATACAAGGAATTTTTCTTGGTGACAGAAGCTTCAAGTGCACAAACAATACAGCAACAAGACAGATATAATAATAATAATAAAATAAAATAAAAAAGCCAACAGAAAATAAAAGTATTAATAAACATAGGTGAAATCTGTCACACTCTGATGTTTTTATTTTTTATTGAACAGTACAATATTTAAAGTTCTAGAACATTCTAACCATCCAATATACTGGACACATTTTTCAGTTTATTTGACATATGGCAGCATGTTGTGCATATCACAATATAATGTTACTGTTATGAGGATTGCATACAAAATTTTGAGTAAAATCTACATCAATCAAATGGATGTTTGGATTCAGTTGGTAGCATTTTATAACTGAGTGTCCATATTACACATAATTTATAGAAGCCCATTTTTTCCACATAAAAAAAAAAAAAAAAGTAAGTCAGCTTTGTGAGATAAAAAGTCATAACTATTAAAGATTAAGTCATTGTTTTGAGATAAAGTCATATAATTACGAGATTCTAAGCCATAATCACGAGATTAAAAGTCGTAATTATTATACTCAAAAAGTAAAAAATACATAATTATGACATAGAGTGAATATTATGAGATAGTCAAAATTATGAGATACCAAAGCCATTTTAGCAAGTCAGTTTACTCGGTAGCCATCTTTGTAACGCTCCGTGCAGCTTTTTTCCCCCTTCTAAATAAACAAACGGCATACAAGTGCAGCTCCTATGTACCTGAATGGGGAAAAAACGAAATCTCCAAAATGGTTGGTCAAGATTACGATCAAAGAACATATTTCAAATCAGCGGTAAAATCCGACAACAATGATTTCAGAAATTATGATTATTTACCTCAGATTATGCTAAAAAACGGTATATTCCCATTTTGTATAGCTAATGCGCATGCCCGTTCTAAAATTGATTTACAGATTATGCCTATGTATAAAAGGTGATTGGCTTTTACCTGTAAAGCGGGATTTCCTTTTTTCATCCGTTGACCGCTGGGCCTTCCAATTTCTCCCATAAATTTTAATAGAAGTGGCCCGTCTCTGCTAAATAATCTCTGATGATACTAAAGCATAGTTATGAGACAAAAAGTCTAATAATTTAAATTTTTTATCTCATAATTATGATTAAATATAATAATTAAGACTTACTATCTCACAAATTTAACTTTTTAATCTCATATTTATGATGTACTATTTCATAATTCTGATTTATCTCATGTCTTTTTATCCCATCATTTTGACTTTTTATCTCATATTAATGATTTTATCTCATAATTATGACTTGGTGTCTCATAATTATGACATTTAATTTAAATTAAGACTTTTTAATCTCAAAATGATGACATTGTATATCTCATAATGATGACTTACCAAAGCAGTGTTTTGCCATGTGGTGGAAACAGGCTTCCATATATATTGCAACAGGATTGATAATAACAATGTTTAAGCTGCTTTAGGAACTCATTACACATTCAATTCACACTGTACATTATTTTTGACCCACTTCTTTGATTGAATATTTATGCGTCTAGAAATTGTCAAGCAGCTGAAAAATACGTGGAGGGTGGCAACTAGGTCATGCGCTACCTGTGACTTTTCTCAGTGCTGGTAAATTTGGGCTAAACGTCATCGTTTGTGACTACTTCCAAAACTTTCAAGCAACTCAGTTCACTGTCGGCCATCTTTGGAACGCTCTCGGGAGGCTATTTCCAGTCATGACAGCGCAGCTCCTATCTACTTGAATGGGGGAACGCCGAAATCTCAAAAACGTTGGTCAAGATTACGATAAAAGAACATATTTCAAATCAGCGATACAATTTTATAATATCTGAATAATAAATTGTGCTTCTTTACCTCATATTACGCTAAAACACGCAATGTTTCTGCTTGTTTAGCTAATGCGCATGCGTGTTAGCGAGTTGATTGACAGGCGATATCTGTTTCTAAAATGTGATTGGCTCTTTTACCTGTAAGGCGGGACTTTCTTTCTACATCCGTTGACCGTTGGGCGCTAGAGCTTCTTGGTTGGGCATTCGAATTTCTCCCATTCATTTAAATAGAAGTGTCCCGTCTCTGCTAAATAATCTCTGCTACTTCATAAGACATTATTTTAAATAATTTTATAGACATTACTGGGCCACATTTCTATTTGAATTTCATTTACTAATCCTTTAAAGTTAACCACTTTAAACATTATACTTTTTAGTCTGCAATGTCTCTAATAAGACAAAAAGCTTTTTGAGATTTGTATACGCCACAGTGAGAAATTTACCTTTCTTAGCCTCCATGCGCCCTCTGGAGGCAGGAAATTGATCACACAGCGCATGCGTCAGGCGGTCACGTAATATCAGAATCAGAATCAGCTTTATTGCCAAGTATGCTTACACATACAAGGAATGTGTCTTGGTGACAGAAGCTTCCTGTGCACAAACAATACAGCAACAAGACAGAGGTAATAATAAAAAAATTGAATAAAAATAAAAATTGAATAGAAAATATAAGTATATATAGAAATACACAATAAGACAAAATATATATATATATATATATATATATATATATATATATATATATATATATATATATATATATATATATACACACACACACACACACACACACACACACACACACACAGACACAGGTGCTGCCAGTGCTGAACTTTGACTTAAGTTTTACCACAGGTGGGCTGCTGTCACACCTGCTCTCATTCAAGATGTTTTATGAATTGGATTAAGGATGGGTTCAATTGGTCGAGGTCGACTAGTTTATTTGGATTATTATTTTTTTTATATGCCCTTTGTTTTTAGTGCTGTGCTTTAGCTTTTAAACAGTTTGTTCTATGAAAACCTCTTGGAAAAGTTATGTTTCAGGTGTGTTTAAAAAAAAAAAAGCATAAACAGTATTTCAATGTCAGCTATTATTTGTATATTGTGAAAATGGATCTTCACCTTTTGGGGAGCCTTTTTTCACAGAGATGTAATAATGATAAAGAAACTAGCAGACTATTGGACATGTGTTGATAGGTGGTGGGATGTCTTTAGTTCAGTGGGTCTGTTTCCTTCACCAGGTGGCAGTGCAGTGTGGTGAATCCATGTGTGTTGAGGCTATATGTGCATCATGGAGGGTGGTTGAGCACAAACCCTCATGACTTCTGGTCCACGCTGCAGGGGTTCGTGCAGTTAGCTTTTCACCAGGGGCTTCTGCAGCTGACAGAGGAAGAACCCCAGAATCACGGCCTGCATACAACAGATTAGAGAATGATCTACAGTACAAACAAACAATTCACCTTCCTGTCAATCATATGTTCCTTTTTCGTTCATTTATTTATGTCTTGGTCTGCATACAACAGATATGCACACAACTGCAAGATTATACAGTATCTCTCAATTAAATTTTTTATACATTTGTTTAAACATTGCCTCGTGCAAACAGCAGAATACGCACATTTACTGTAATACCAGAGGAGGATGGGCTCCCCCAGCCAATTTGGGTTCCTTTCAAAGTTTTTCTCCCTCCTTTACTTAACATCTTAAAGGGATAGTTCACCCAAATGTGAAAATTCTCTCATCATTTAATCACCCTCATGCCATCCCAAATGTGTTTCTTTCTTTCTGCTGGACTTTCTTCTGAATTCAAGCTTGATTACACTTCCTAGCACCATCTTGCGCTCTGCACATTTGCAAGTGCTAGAAAATGTAATCAAGCTTGAAATCATGATCGTGCCTAGAGACTACAATGGCAAGATGTACAGTGAAAAGGGAGTTATATTGTGGTCTGTTCTCACCCAAAATCAAGTGGATAGCTTCAGAAGACATGGATTAAACCACTGGAGTCTTATGGATTACTTTCATGCTGCATTTCTGTGTTTTTTTGTAGCGTCAAAGTTTTGGTCACCATTCACTTGCATTGTATGGGCCTACAGTGCTGAGTAATTCTTCCAAAAAATACTTTTTTTTTTTTTCCTGTAGAAGAAAGAATGTCACACATCTTATGCATAAGGGCGAGTAAATGAGGAGGTGAACTATCCCTTTAAGGAAGTTGTTTTTTTCTTGCCACAGTTGCCTTTGGCTTGCTCACTGGGGGCTTTAAGGCACAGTTTTATGTACAGCTGCTTTATAAAAATATTTATTGTGAAAAGCACTATACAAATAACACTTACTTAACTATTTTGCAATTTTCTTTGCAGCATTAACGTACTGTAAAGTAGTGCTTTGTGCGAAATGTATATTTGTGTATGTATACAGTGGGTTCTCAGACCATTGGATGCCACTGTATTGTTGTGAATGGGCTGATGGAGTTGGCACAAGTTCGGTCTGTGGTCTTTAATGTTCTGATCCAGCATTGCTCTGAAACGTGGCTCCCTTGTGGGACAGCAGAGGATGTCCAGACGGACTCTGTGTTTAGCACTGCTCTCTCACATCTCCACATCCTCACAGAAGCTTGCGTTTATGGACCAGTGTTCAGAAGAGACCAAAGGCCAGTATCCACAACACTTTCAAAAACGTACCACAGTACTACTAGTGTGTTTTGGACATGGTACCATGGTAATGCCATGTTTGTTATGTTTTTTTGTTTTTTGGATATGTACCATGGTAATTACATGATATTCTTTGTAAGGCATTGGAACTCCATTTAAATAGCATGGTATGTCAATATGGTAATCATTTAGTTCCGTGGTATTAACATCTGGTACCATAGTCCTTTTTTGTTACGGAATGCTTAACATTAAAGCAGTAATTCTCAGCTAGTGGGTTGCAACCCACAGTAGGGCACAAACCAATGCTAAATGCAAATACATGCAACTGACCATTTAATATTTTTTATTCAGGATGGCAAAATAAATGAACGTATTAATTTTTTAAAGAGCCCATATTATGCTAATTTACAGGTTCATAATTTTATTTTGGGGGTCTACTAGAATAGGTTTACATGTTTTAATGTTCAAAAAACACATAATTTTTCTCATATTGTACATTATTGCAGTCCTTCTTTTCACCCTCTGTCTGAAACGCTCTGTTTTAGCTCCTGTCTCTTTAAAGCCCCCCTTTCTGAAAAGCCCAGTATGCTCTGATTGGTCAGCTGGCCCAGTCTGTTGTGATTGGTCAACCGCTTAGAGCATGTGTTGGAAAAGTAACAGCCTTTACCATAACAGTAGCCCTTAGGTGGGCATTATGCAAATGTGTTACATAGTGACATAGCTAAGTCACGGAAGTAATGGCTGGACTGCAAACCAGGCATTTCAGGCTGTTCAGGAGCAGTGTTTTCTATGGGAGAGAATAACACCCTTTGGCATGGTCTTTATGTTTTGTAACTTTGCAGACCTTTTACATGCACAAACAGCTATATTACACACTAAAGGAAAGGTAAAATCCAAAAAAAGCATAATAGGGCCTCTTTAAAGGAGGTAAAAATGCTTCTATTATGTTTTGTTCTTCATGTTACAGGCCATGTGTGAAATCAAACCACAGTATTAAAGGATTAACCCATGTGATATTGCTTTGCATCTCTCTCTTCTTCTTTTTTTTTTTTTTTTTTTTTTAAATTTCACTTACTTTAATGAGAATATTTTTCTCTTGCTTTCAGGCTTATTCAAGAGGTTCAAACCTACAACTTGGTGATAGTTGTGCAGCAAACACAGCAGGTAAGCCACAATACTTCTGTTAATAAAGTGGTCAAAGGGGAGAAAACAATTTAAACACTATAAAGAGTGAGATTAGACTTAAATTATAACATAATTATGTGATAATGTAATTTATGATGATGAAATAAGAAAATATATTGTTACTGGAGTAACAAAGGTGAGTGTTTTTCAACAACTGCTTCAACTAATAATTGTAGACCTTTTTATGAATAGAAAATTAATTGTTTTTGGTATAAAAATATTTTAATCAAATTATATCTATCACTGGCCACATATTATTAGCATGTGAAATATGCATCTCATTTTCAGTGGAAACAGGGATGATCAGTTTCCTCGAGTGTGTGACTTGGCTTTCCTGTGCCGTTTGAATCCATCCAACTGGCTTCACCAGCGTGTGATGGAGCAGCTCGTGCAGCGACTACTGAAGAAGGTTGGTGTTCAATTGTTAAATTCAGCTCTTAGTAGTAATTGCTGTTCAATTCTTAAACTCTTTTTGAAAAGAGTGAGTGTGTTCAATTTTTTGTGAATTTGCCCTCTCATGGTTATTGCATGGATTTTTGATTAAAGCTACCTGCTGTTTCTCTTCTCCTTCTCTCAGGATGCTGAGATTTCTAAATCAAAAGTATGTTACTATAGCAACTCCATCCAGCACATAGTGAAGAACCGAGTGTGGCAAACACTGCTGCTGTTACTGCCTAAACTATGACCGGTTATATCTGTACACACGCACACGCATGTTAATTCTCTTTGTGCCAGTGTTGAGAAAGCTACTTTGAAACTGTACTTTGTATCTTGCTATGCTAATTTAAAGTATTTTAGTAAAAATAAAAATAAAAATTATTGGCAACATAAGTTACTAATAAAATGGAAGTAAACTAAAACAGAAGCTGTAAGGGAGCAAAATCATGTAATGAAAAAAAAAAAGATTTATCCGTACATTATAATCTGATACATAATATATACAGAGTATACAGTTGAAGTCAGAAGTTTACATACACTTAGGTTGTCATTAAAACTCATTTTTTAACCTCTCTTGAGCACAGATTTAATATTATAAAACTATAATTTTGGCAAGTTGTTTAGGACATCTACTTTGTGCATGACATGAGTCATTTTTCCAGCAATTATTTACAGACAGATTGTTTCACTTTTAATTGTCTAAATCACAATTCCAGTGGGTCAGATGTTTACTACACTAAGTTACCTGTGCCTTTAAGCAGCTTGGAAAATTCCAGAAATTGATGTCAAGTCATTAGACAATTAGCCAATTAGCTTCTGATAGGAGGTGTACTGAATTGGAGGTGTACCTGGGGATGTATTTTAAGGCCTATCTTCAAACTCAGTGCATCTTTGCTTGACATCATGGGAAAATCAAAAGAAATCAGCAAAGACCTCAGAAAAAAAATTGTGGATCTCCACAAGTCTGGTTCATCCTTGGGAGCAATTTCCAAACACCTGAGGGTACAACGTTCATCTGTACAAACAATAGTACGCAAGTATAACACCATGGGACCATGCAGCCATCATACCGCTCAGGATGGAGACACATTCTGTCTCCTAGAGATGAACGTAGTTTGGTGCAAAAGTGCAAATCAAATTAATCGGTGAATTGTTCTTAAACTGGTTCTTTTACTTTCCAAACAAATCGATTGACTAAAATGAATCAGACTTTTCAGGGTTTCATATAAGAGAGAGGGGACATTTTAGGAGAATGGGTTTGATTAAGAGGTCAACCGATAGTGGATTTTGCAGATACCAATAACTAAAATGGTGGAAAAGGCGATTACCGATTAATCAGCCAATAGTTTCCTTTAAAATGATTTACAGAATGCACAACACTGGACTTTTAAATATGAACAAACCTAAAATACACCAGGGCCTTTTATTTTGAAACAATGGGGACTTGGCTC